>NW_021852354.1:22609-44441 GCF_003651465.1 Formica exsecta
CACCCCGCCACCTCTGAATTACTATTTAAAAAAGTAAGTTTAATTGAATAATTTTTTTTCCTCCTTTTTGTCTTGTTTTTTTTAATTTTAAATCAAAACTTTCCGAAGAATGTTTCATTTTGTTAAATCATCAACCCGTTCTGGCAATAAGTCTTAGAAAATTTTTAATCCTTAATCTAACACATATACGAGCGACCAATTTTATATTTCTGACCGTTCTTAACATATACACTTATTTACTTATACATATTGATTTTGATTTTATGTTTTTATCCTTTAATCAAATATATTTTTATATTGTATCACCCAGTCCATTCTTTCAAAATCATTAACCCATTTCGGCAATAAGTCTTAGAAAGTTTAATCTTAATCTAACACATATGCGAGCATTTTTATACTTTCGACTATTCTTAACATATACATTTATTGATATATATATATTGATTTTGATTTTATTTTTCTTATCCTATAATTAAATATACTTTTATATTGTATTAACCAGTCAGAACCCTAATGTTAACGATAAAATATTTGCCTCGCCACTCTGACTTATGTCCTCCGTATTAATGTAACACCCGCGAACTAAAACACACATTCTCACTCACACAAATTGTTTTTTTCCTTTTTCTAACAGATATTTGTAATAATCAGTCAGAAATTCAATATTAACAATAGAATCTTGCCTCATTATTCCGACTGATGTCCTCCGTACGATTGTAAAACCCGCGAACAAACAAACACACACACGCACACATACACATATTAAAATAACTATTGTTCTTATCAGTTTGATATAATAAATGTATACCAACATAATTTAACTTACTATGAATAAATTTATATTCTAATTTAAATCAAATCTTTATTAACCCCTCTCATTCCCAGTCTAAAGATCGCACTTGGTTCCATACCGGGTAATAGAGATTAAATTCTTTTACCAAAAAGGGACCGCCGAGCAAACTTCCAAAAAGCTGAGTAATAGCGACCCGAACGGTCGTTTACCTGATTTTCGGACCGTCAAGTTCATTCGACCCGATTCTAACGCTTCGAGACGTTTGACTTCGGGATCATAAAGATAGTGGTTGCGCCCTTCCACTGACTCATCCTTCCTTTCTAACGCTTTGACTTCGGGATCATAAAGATAGTGGTTGCGCCCTTCCACTGACTCATCCTTCCTCGAGTCTGGACGTAACAAATATAATAAATAAAATTTTATAAGTGTTACTTATAAGTTATCCGTTAATTATAATTTCTCATTCTCATAAATATAACATATAATATAACGTAAATATAATTGTGAAATCTCATGTAGCACAAATAATCGGCACGTGATTAAACAAATAACAAAATAATTAAATTATATATATAAAATTCGAGAACTTAATTTGTATATTTGTATTTGTATTAAACTTCTATTTTGCATTTAAAGTAGACAATAAAGACAATTTTTTATTTATCTGCAGTTCCAAATAAACAGTTTCATATTCTGAATATTGTAAATAGGGAACAAAGTTGAGAAAAACAGATTCCGTTGTTAGAAACATCCGGTAGATTCCATGCTTCTTTTCTTTCGTGGAAAAAAAACTAAATCTCTGTAGAACTATATATTTTATTAAGTCTTTCTTTATACAGAGTAATAAAAATATCAGAGAAGCACAACAGTAGCAATAATAATTAGAACAAAAGAAACGATAATAATAGAAAAACTTAGACTACAAGTAAGTGTTCACGCTTAGTAAAGAAAAAAGTTACCAAAACAAAATAGAATTATAACTAGACAGATTGCGCATACAGTCCGTCAGAGTGACTTTTCACTTAAGGCTCGTTTCTATTATACGATTGTATTTCTACAATCTCAATATTCCGAAACTTCTATAAATTTTCACAAATAAATTAACAATAAGTAATATCGACAGATGAACTCTTCAAGATAAAAAGTGTAACTAATGGAAGGAATACATAAATAACAAAGTCATGGAACTAGTGATTACTAGAAATAAAAATGTTGCGTAACCTAAGACAAATAGATAGATCAATAGACATTTAGATTTTAAGATCTATCGCTTGATAGGCGGATTTAAAAATTAAACAAAAAGTTAACAAATTTTCTAGTGAAATTGCCACAAAATCTAAATAGTAATAAATTAGAAAAGGCGATTATTTCTATGGAAAATAAACGCTGACTTGAGATCGTGCGCTCGCCTGACAGACCACTCTTATGTGATCTCTTATATCTGCGTTGCAACAAAATCAAATGGGTAATAAAAGCGATAACTTCATATGCTTCATCGAAATCTCCATTGATTAAGAATTATTCCATAGAACGAAATTCCATCAATACCAAATGTTAAAAAATGTAATTTATGCAAATAATTTACGGTAACTATTTCATATTACGCGCTATTAGAAAGACCACCACAGAAATATAAATAGTAGATGGCAGAGATGAGGGTGCAAACCCATGCAGCGGAATAGCGTAACGCAGAATGAGAGCGGAACCAATCACGAGCATTCCACAGTTTCGTTCCGTTTTCAGTAGTTTCTAACGGAATAGATTTCGCAGATCGCGTAATGTACATACACATGGCAGTAAAAGCTAACTTTAAAATTTTCCTTTATCTCTCAAAAATGAGTAATAATTTGTAATAATTAATAATTTATCTCTGTTTCTGTACTGACCACGTTGCTCTACGCTGCCAATTTAACAAAATATATGTGTACATACATACAGTTCCGTCATTTTCGTTACGTGGATTTCAAGTTTCTACATCCCCATGAAGCGGAATGAGCGCAAGCAGAATGAGCAGAACGACTCTAAAATGACTTTTAAATATTGTTTTTATTGGTCGTTTTTTATTATCATGTACATAAATATTGAAATGCGTTCTTATTGGAAATATTGATTAAAAATGTTAAATAAGTTAAATAAGTTTCAACGCGGTTTTAACCCTTTTGAAATAATGACTCGTGATTGGTTGCGCATTGGTCCGCGGTGCGCTTGTTACGCTGCATGGATTCGCACCCTGAGGCTTTCGAGACCTAGCGACTTTACGTGAAACGGTAACTCTCTCTCTCTCTTTGATGCAGACAGCGAAAGCATGCGGATTGTAAGCCTAGCGGATGATAAGTACAAAGCCTCTTTAAATTAAATTAAATATTAGTCAAAAGACCAAATAGGTTGTTTAGTTATTCTGTTATTAGGAATTAGAAGCAAAGTTTATTGCGATTTATTATTATTATTGTGTGAAATAATTGTTCTCCAAATATACCCTTTTGTTTCTTTTTTATTATATTGTATATGCCAGCTAAGACAGTATCTCTTGTAAGCACAAGGGGAAAGTTGTAATCGAACCAGACTGATTCTTTTTTTGTAAATTCTAATATATTTATTTTGAAAATATATTAAATTCTAACAAAAGTTTTAAGAGATTTCTTTTCTTCGAAAAACGTCTCCCGATTCGTAGGAAAACGTGATTAGAAATTTTTGTTAGACTTTTCCAATTATTTAAGAGAGGGAATAAAGCATAGATCCATAGGATATATGCAAAAACATCATTCGAGAAAATCAATCAGCGGGGTTCGATAGCACATATTGCCAATTGGCCAGTTGAATACTAGGACCTGCTGATTGATGAATCGTGCTGGTTATCGACATTGGTCGATATGTATAAATATGTGCTATCGGGTTACATGCGAAAGAAATTCTCTCAATCAATTTACCGCAGTCTTATACAAAATCTTATACACAGTACACCGTGCTAAATCCATCATGACAAAATTCATATAGAGTTATATCAGACCGCAGTTTTTCTTTGGCAAATACAGTTCCCGCAGTATTGCAATTTATTAACTTTAACGCAGTTCCTATAGTAAGTATGTGCAATATTACGAGCTGTCCTCGCGAATTGTACTGTGAATTATTGTGAACGTGGATTATATGAGCACCTGTATATACAGAGCATTCTTTTTTTGTTTTTGATTATTTTTGATTATTGTAAATCGTTGCATGCGGAAGAAGTGCAAACATGCTGAAAAAATCCAGCCATGCTACGACCGCCTGTCACCGAATTCTTTGGGTCAGTAAGAATTTCATGTAAGACGAAATTGTGCTCTTAGCATCCCTTGATCTGGAGAAATTTTTTGTGCCTTGGACTGTTTTTTATTCGTGATCGCCCAATCAGCCAGATGATCGGCGACAAAAAACTTAAGGATCATGTCTTTCAGACGAGAAAACACAATTTGACTAACATGTCACGATCTCCTTTTTTGTATACCATGATGATGATCTTCCAGAATACAAAGACTGCTTCGAATTGATAATAAACATTGAAGAATGCCATAAGAAGTTGCGCCTCAAAATCCGCTCCTTAGAGGTCACGATAAGTGATATTGTCGGAACTGCGCATAAAATTATTCATATGCCGGAATCGATAATTTACCTCGCACTCCTCGTGAAGGGAATCATAAGAAATTTAGGTAAATATTCGGATTAATTTACACCTCACGGATCATCATCATTTTTATGTATTGTGACGTTGCCGTCTCGCGCACATCCGCTGGATTCCTCTCCGATCGCAAAGTGCGGGCTGAAGGACCGCGTCAGTCGAAAAAATAGCGAGAACTGTACTGCAGTCTCCAGAGAAGCGTTATTAATCGAGTCTCTGTTCATTATATTTATTTCGTTTGTTATTTTTTTTCGTATGAATATTTATTTTGGGAGCCTCATCAGAGGAGAAGGCGGGAGACCGATTTGCGACAACAAGAATCAGCTATCGACGATCTCGAGCGACGTTCAGGGGGAGAATAAGCCAGCATTTTGGTCGTCAAAACAATCAACGATACATCTTTCGATGTTACGACGTGGTCAGGACCCGCACGCGTGATGCGCGACGCAAGAGACAGCGAATAGATCCTTGCGCAAGAACTCAGGACCGTACGGAGTCGCCCCTTTGGAGGTACTGCAGGAGCGCCACCGCCGCAAAGCGAGGCCTGCAGAAAAAGATAGCGGCGAGGGTCGCAACAATACTACCGGTCAAGACATCCTGACCGGCTGAGCGGGCCCCATCAAATTATTTATCGTTAGCGATATTGGGGGTGCGAACACCCGATACGATCTTGAGCGCGCCGTCCGCCGGCCACAGCGCGTGGTAGCGCGTAATTGGTCGCGATAATACGCACCCCGTGTGCGCAGCCACAGCTGGACCCGCATTTATTATTATATATAAAAATAACAAGTAAATCTTTAAATAAACGCGCTGGCGGGGGAGGGGCGCCGCACCTCTCCCTGCATCACCACCCCGAAAAAATCTAATCTAACCCAACCCATGTCCCAGGGATGAATTATTTTTTAAAATAATAATAATTCACTTCACGGATATGGGTTGGGTTAGTTTAGATTTTTTTAGGGTGGGGATGCAGGGGGAGAGGCAGAGCCCCTCCCCCGCCCACGCGTTTACCGTGGTAGCGCGTAATTGGTCGCGATAATACGCACCCCGTGTGCGCAGCCACAGCTGGACCCGCGGTATCGATTCTAGATCACGAGAATTCCGGGGGCAGACTGGCGCGGGCGTTCGGCGAGAGCAGACGATTTTGTGAATTAGCGAGAGAGCGATTGTGACTGCGTTAGTGAGCGGAGAGGATCTCGGTGATCGCAGGAAGAGAGGCCCGAGACGCCGACTCTTTAGGCCACCCCGAGGAGGATTCAGGTGCCAGTGAGGTTATCCTCAAGCAGACTAGCCACGCGCGATCGCGCCCGGGATTGTATCGTTCTGTCGTCGTTGCCGTGAATTAGTATTTTCGCGTACGGGCTATGCCCTAGTCTTTGATGTAATTTTCGCGTCACGGCCACGTCGTCAAGTGATTCGAGCCTTGGAGCCTTCAGAGTAACGGTTTCTGCAGATTGAGATGTTGACATCGTGTTTAATAAACCGTGTATTGTCTCTCTAGAGATCCAGATTCCGTATATTGCATGTGCGTCGGTTCTCGCACGTTTAGAACGTAAGTCTCGTTCGTATCGTATGTTTGTCGGCTGAGTGTATCGATCGCGTAAAGTACGTCTCTTCTTCTATGTTTGTTAATCGTCGCGTCTAGAAATTGTGTGCGCATTCGGTAAGAGCTTCTCTCGCGATTATCGTATGGATTCTGTGAGTGTGCGTTGAGCGTCGTATATGTCTTTCGAATGTGCGTGTTTCGCGAACTGCATGTTAGTAATAAGTTGCGTAATAATAGTTAAGTAATAATAGTGGGCGATACGGTCGCCTTTAAGTGGCTGATATCGAGATTCGGAACGGGCTATCGCCCGAATCACGGCTCTGACACTCTTCTATACCACCTATACTGAACGGTGGCAAAATAATGACGCCGGCCACTACGTGGTGCTAGTAAGATACCTTGTCCGCTTCAACTTCAGAATTCAGCGTTTCGATTAGTTGTATTAGAGTGAAATATGCGTACATTAATGTTTGCGTACATTAGGGTAAATTAAAGTAAGCCGGCCAAGGTATCCTACTAGCGCCACGTAGTGGGTGGCGTCATTACGTAGTCAGTTATAAGCTTCATGTGCCTTGTCCTTATATATAAGTCCGTGGCCCGAATTAAAGTTGAAACGTATTAATTGTCATCTCCGCGGTGTGAGGCGTATTTAACGCCGAGAGAAGAGTGCGGCCGACATTGGCGTACGTCTTCCGGGGTTTCGCGCCTTGTGTCTAACACCCAGTCTCGCGCTCGCATTTTTATCGCAGTCGAATAACTGCGCGGTCATCATTAGTATTATTACTTTTGAAGTGCCTCGGCTCTGTCTATTATAATAAACTTGTTATTTTCTTTGTTCCATTTCACGTCTTTAGTTTCAGCTTGTGTTTGTCGCTCCTGTGTTCGTCGCCTCTTGCTTACTAATCGCGTTAATACAACACTCGCCCTGCCCCTCCACCGTTAGGCGAGCTAGCCAGCCCGTGGCGGGTTTTGATATATCTCGCGTTCGGAATAATCTTGTCGCGCTTGATGAATTGATACGTGAGAGATTGTATCTGGCGCCCAATTTTCGATTTCCGTGTTATATCCAGATTTCCATCACGGTACACGCCGTAATCGGAAATCTGGATATATATTATATCCTGGCTTCCGTATTATATCCTGGCTTCCGTCACGGTACGCGTGGAACTCCTAACATCCCGTTCCTACCCGGCGCGTTATCCTTTTTTGAACCCTCCTTTTTTGACAACGACGTTCCCGCATCTTCCGTTCGCCAAATCAGCTCCTGTTCGTCGGCGCAACGTCCATCCGCGCAACGGAGAGATCGAAACGGCGAGCGCGCTTATCGTTCGGCCGCGAAAAAGGGAAAAGTCGTCGCAAAGTATAACCATTGTATTGGTTAATTATTCCCATCAATCAAATTTTGGATATCTCCAAAAGTATTTCGTACTAATTTCAATGTGGCTGAGATCGATAAAAGCCACTACTTTTTCATTTGTTGCAGGTTGAGGAAACGACGTTTGCAATGAAGTTACGTCACTAAAATTGCACTCAAGATTTTTAAACACAGAAAAATTTATGGATGTGCCATCACATGTCAAAGATACTATTTTCATACCAGTTTCATGCACAGCCTTAAAGCACTCTGTTACTAAATTTCTTATCTCATCTGCAGACAGTCCTTTCACCAAATAATATGCAATTGGAATTTTCCATCCACCATTAATGCAAATCATAAAAACTAAAACTTTGTCCACGCGTTTACTTTATAATAAAGTTGAACTATATCAAGATCATTAAGGCTAAATCCCATTTTCTTAAAATATTATTTTTATAATACTTCAAAATCGCATATCTCTGGAACCAGACGAGAGCGCCACAAAATTCAAAGCATCTATTACTTAGGAATGTACCCTCTACAATATACGTAAAAATTAAAATGATCCGTGAGGTATAAGTTAATCCGAACATTTACTGAAATCGATTTTCTCCTATCTCGAAGTTCAGTCCAAAAAAAGTTTTTTTATCATCACATTCATGACCTTTCCGAGTTATAAAGGTTACCATCGTTTGTTTAAATGGATACTTATATTTTTTTATGCATTTGTGTAATAGGAGTCAATAGAAATTAAAATCGTATTTAGTAAAAAATTGCTATTATGCATCATTTACGAGGTGATCGGCATTTTAAGTATTAAAGTAGTAAATTAGATTGTAAGCATATTTGAATATCGATTGAAATCGAAGAAATTGAAAAAAAATAAACAAACTAATTTCTTTATGAAACTTACGTTCAGACTTGAGGAAGGATGAGTCAATGGAAGGGCGCAACAACTATCTTTTATTATTCCGAAGTTAAACGCTTAAGTGGCTGATATCGAGATTCGGAACGGGCTATCGCCCGAATCACGGCTCTGACACTCTTCTATACCACCTATACTGAACGGTGGCAAAATAATGACGCCGGCCACTACGTGGTGCTAGTAAGATACCTTGTCCGCTTCAACTTCAGAATTCAGCGTTTCGATTAGTTGTATTAGAGTGAAATATGCGTACATTAATGTTTGCGTACATTAGGGTAAATTAAAGTAAGCCGGCCAAGGTATCTTACTAGCGCCACGTAGTGGGTGGCGTCATTACGTAGTCAGTTATAAGCTTCATGTGCCTTGTCCTTATATATAAGTCCGTGGCCCGAATTAAAGTTGAAACGTATTAATTGTCATCTCCGCGGTGTGAGGCGTATTTAACGCCGAGAGAAGAGTGCGGCCGACATTGGCGTACGTCTTCCGGGGTTTCGCGCCTTGTGTCTAACACCCAGTCTCGCGCTCGCATTTTTATCGCAGTCGAATAACTGCGCGGTCATCATTAGTATTATTACTTTTGAAGTGCCTCGGCTCTGTCTATTATAATAAACTTGTTATTTTCTTTGTTCCATTTCACGTCTTTAGTTTCAGCTTGTGTTTGTCGCTCCTGTGTTCGTCGCCTCTTGCTTACTAATCGCGTTAATACAACACTCGCCCTGCCCCTCCACCGTTAGGCGAGCTAGCCAGCCCGTGGCGGGTAACAACTATCTTTTATTATTCCGAAGTTAAACGCCTCGTAGCGTTTGGAATCGGGTCAAACGAATTTACAGGTCAGAAAATCATGATAAATAAATGACCGGTATTACGCTGGTTATTCAGCTGGTTATTCGTTTGGTGAACCCTTTTTGGTAAGAAAATTTAATCTCTTTTACGCGGGATGGGACCAAGTGCGATCTTCGGACTAGGAATGAGAGGGGGTTAATAAAGGCTTGATTTATTTTTAATTAATAAAGTACGATTTTATTTATGTATATTAAAGTAAATGAGATTATAAATACATGAGAAAAACAAAATAAAATATAACATTGAGTTAAGGGTTGAATTATTGGTATGTGTGAGTTATGTGCGTGTTTGTGTGTGTGTTTATCTCTTCGCGGGTATTACATTACGGAGGACATTAGTCAGAGTGATGAGGGAAAGATTCTATCGTTAACATTAAGTCTTTGACTGGTTAATACAATATAAAAATATATTTAATTATAGGATAAAAAAAAATAAAAACAAAATCAATATGTATAAGTAAATAAATGTATATGTTAAGAATGGTCAGAAATATAAAATTAGTCGCTTGCATATGTGTAGATTAAGATCAGGATTTAAAATGTTCTAACAAGGGGAACACCAGGTTATGTCCCTTCCGATTTCGCCGAACTTGAAGTATATTATAGTTCTATCTTCCCACTAATTCATGGTAAAATAATATGACCCAACTCTCAAGCATTCGCGAAAAAACGCATTTGAAAATTTGCGTGATCTTTATGTACGGAACTGTAAATACAGATTAGCAACTAAGCGGCGTGGCTTGGTGGATAAGGCGCGCGGCTACTACGCTGCGTATTGCTGGTTTAACTCTTACTTTCCAAAATTTTTTTTTTTGGTCTGCATTGAAGCGAATTGTTGTGTTAGGTATTTTTATTATTTTAAGAGATAAATTATTATTATTAATTGTTTTAATTATATAAAATTTATTTTATTTAAAGATTGATTAATTAATTCATTTGCTATGCGATAAAAGTTATAATAATAAATATAATAAATAAATAGTTAATAAATGCCCTTACCAAGAAAGGAAATTTCTGTGTCTCGATAGCCTCGAAATTCGTTGCTGATGCAAGAATATTTATTGCGGAGCAAAAATTTTCTTATTGACCTTTGTATACTTTCCTTTTTGTACTATAAAATGTTTATTGCGGAGCAAAACTTAAAATTAAATAAATTATATTTATTAACTTGTATTAACAACCTTATAAGACTTATTGTTGGAACGGGTTAATGATTTTAAAAGAATGAAACATTCTGCGGAAAGCTACGAATTGGAAAGGAAAAGTTATTCAATTAGTAAATCCATAAGCCTACGTTCTCGGGTTAGGTTAGGTAGATATCTCAACTTTTTATCTCAACATCCTATTTGCCAAAATAGAGGCACAATTGTTGGATTGACCGATAGAGTTTTCTTATTGTCACACCCTCGATTCCACCAAAAAAATCTCATTTTCATCATCAACATTCTGTTGGATAATAATTATCCTCTTAATTTTATATTCCAGACTATACACGACCGCCTCAAATTTTTAATAAATAACCCAAAAACTATTAAACAAGACCTGTCCAACGAAATTAAGGAGGATAAAAATAAAAATTTCAAATATTTTACAATTTCGTTTGTTCCGTCCATATCCGCACAATTCAAAAATATTGTTAAAGACCTCGACATCAGACCATCGTATTTCAGCCTCAATAAACTGCATCAGTTTATTAAGGTGCATAAAGACTGTTTACCAAAGCCATCTACTAGCAACGTAGTTTACAAAATTAATTGTAATGACTATGATGCCTCATACGTGGGCCAAACAAGTAGGAAATTAGAAACAAGGATTAAAGAACATCGTAATCACATACGAAGAAATACATCCAGTCACTCGGTTATAACAGATCATAGATTGTCGTATAATCACGAGTTTAGATGGAATGAAGTTGAGGTCTTGGATAAGGAATCTCACTTTAATAAACGCCTCATTTCCGAAATGCTACACATAAAAAGAAAAAGGAGCCTGCCTGAATTTGCAGACGGATACGGAATGCTTACATGAGACTTATATTACTGCGATTGAAAAACTTCCTAAAGGTTAATCGCAGCATTGATGTTTGCATACACATTATTGTACATTATATTTTATACATGACTCTGAAAAACAATTGTTTGCGCTGGTTTTACCTTTAGTGATTTTACTGTAACTTTTATTTCATTATTTATTTTAATTTTATTTTTTGACATTCTAATTTATTTATTTGATTCGATTTGACAATTAATAAGGCCTAATCCTTCCAATAGTACTTGTTCATTATTCGTATTATTTACATTGTCGGTTTTTGTCATTTATTTTTGTTTTTACTTTTCATTTATATTATTCTACATGTTTTTTGACATTTTTATATCATTTGACACATCTAATTTATTTATTTACCTTTTTCGATTTGACAATTAATATGACTTAACTTATTCTAACAGTATTTGTTTATTATTTGTATTATTTATAATGTTTGTATTTTGTCACTTTATTTTTATTTTTATTTTATTATTTTCATTATCTAATATTTTGACTGTACTTATAAACCTCAAAAAAATTGTTTGCGATGCGTTGTTTTTATCTTTTTGACAACAATAATTTGCTCCGCCTCCCCTTGTGAATTCGACTAACTGTCATATTGTACTGTCAGAAGCCAAGGCGTCAAGTTTAATTTTAATTTTATCATCGGCTAATTATCTAGTGCAATGAGCGATCCCTCACGTGTAAGTTTCCTTAAAGATTGTTTATATACGCGTTCTAATATTATCATCTGTCAAAAACCGCCCCGATTACTTGCAGGCATCATTGAAAATGTAACGTGCCATCGTGCTTGCAACGTGATCGGATCTTTAACTTTCAACCGAATAATCGAGGAGTTGTTCATCCTTTCAACAGCAACGATGCTTCGGAATAATTATCGTGACGACGTGAGAGATCTGCCGTATACGATTCTGAGATTTTGCGTCTAACCGACCAGATACTTGCCATTCGATCTGCGTTTCCGTCTATTATTGTTTAATTAATTCTAATTCTATTATTAGTCCGTGCGCTGATGATGGCCAAAAGAAGGGCCGAAACGTCCGCTTACATTTCTTAATTTTTAATTTTAATTTTTAATTCTTTAAATTTTAATGTTAGTAGTAGTATGGAATGGGGTACGTTCTGGCTCAGATTTTTTTCCTCCACCAAAATCAACTAAAAAACATCAAAATCACACATAAAAGCAACAAAATTAAAAAAAAAGACAACCAAGGGCTTGACATGAATTAAAAAGAAGAACTTTCAAAATATTGAAAGAAACTAACAAAATATTGGAAAAAGCTCTGTGAGGAAAATAACCTGACGATATGTACTCAAAATAAAAAATAAAAAAACAGCGCTGGCGAGCACATACCGTCAGGTGATTTTTCTCACAGAGGTTTTTGTACCCTTCAGCAATGTCATAGCAGGTCACTGGCACAGTGTTAATTCACTTGTAAACCTGCTTAAGATGTTTTTTTTCTCATTCTTTTTCATGTAAGTCGATCATTACGCTCACATTTTTTAAGTTCAGGTCCTCTCCTTCGAAAGTAAGTTTTAATTTATCAAATAGACCTATGTTATCTCTAAAACAAAAATACATTATATTCACAGGTTTGATATAAGCAGGTAATTTATTTGTAACAAATCTAAATATCGGTCCTTCCACAAAAATTGAATATACATACGTATCAAGGGCTTGACCTGAACTAAATATTTTACCAGGATGGGTTATCATTAATTTTACAGGACTATACACTCTTAATTCATTATTATTTTTCTCAAATTTAAATTTGTTTATATCAAAAGCTAGCGGTACTTCTTCTATGAGATTTATTCTTTCTTCTTCTATGAGATTTTTTAAGTTTTGGATAGCAAATATACCCCGGATTAATAAACCTAGAATAATTTTACCCGATTCTTTTTTAATAAGGGAAAGTTCTTCATTTTCAGAGTTTAACACACTTGATTCTATTGCGTCAAATATTTTGTTCATTAATTTATCGTTTTTATCAAATTCAACACTAATAGAACTCACTTGTAAATCAATTTTATATTTTGGTACCCAGTTCTTTTTTTCTGTTTCTAGAACATTTTTCACTTTATATATGACATTTTTTTGAATATCTTCAGCTGAATTAAGATCTTGACCTAAATTAATAGTTATTGTATACTTTGTTAACCTTTCAGGCGCATCCTCTGAATTTAGTTTTTCTGGCACAAATAAAAATGTAATTTCAGATAAAGTGTCCTTTGGACTTAGCGTCCTACGGACTAAGGGCCACCGCACAAGCTTTTCCGTAATGCATTACGTTACGTTAAGTACTGATTCTAAACTTAAACTCGTACGTAATCTTAAACTTCAGTCAACGCACAAACAAAATCGTAACGTAGTATGCTTTTGTTATGCTACGATTTTCTCTGTGCGTTGACTGAAGTTTAAGATTACGTACGAGTTTAAGTTTAGAATCAGTACTTAACGTAACGTAATGCATTACGGAAAAGCTTGTGCGGTGGCCCTAAGCCTTTCGGACTTAGCCTTTCTGACGCGTTATCAAGTTATCATCTCCAGGAATATATACAGGTTGTCCGAAAATTCGCGCGACGCCCTTTAAAGGAAGGTAGAGAGTGTTATTCTGAACAGAAAAGTCCTGTACCATTTTGGGATTTTCTCAATATTTAAGAAAATATTAATTGTAAAAGATCAGCCAACGAAGTGCCGCGAGAAGCTCGCGGCGCGAAGATGCCTCCCACTGTTACTTGATACTAGGCCTGCGGCGAAGCAGTGGGAGGAGCGCTTTGCAAGCGCGCTTCGCTATGACAACCGAAAGAATTACACACATAATGCGCGCTCCGTTTTATGTGTGTTCAAACTCTTGTACTCTTATTAAGAGCCCTTATAATCGAATTGAAATTTGTATATCACGGTTCTATCGGTTTTATTATTTTAAGATTACTCCTGCTTCTACGCTGAGAGAATTTTCTCTTAAAATTTACTCTGAAAAATCATGATAATCATGATACAATATGATATGAAATAAATTTTATGAGAATTTTTCTGTTTGGTCAAATTTCAATTCGATTATAAGGGGTTCTTAATAAGAGTACAAGAGTTTAAAAGATCTTTATATTTGAATTTGTATATCAGGATCTTATTTAATGTATTTTTGTGTTATTTTTAACAAATATTAATAATTGGCGAAACATGCACAGGATTTCTTGCACAATATCGGCGGGATGATTCTTTTCCCGACCGCATATTATGGACCGACGAAGCAACGTTTACGCCCAACGGTGCTTTTAATAGCCAGAATTATTTATTATGGGCCGAAGAAAACCCGCGCGCTATTCGGCAACACGCTTTCCAATACCGTTGGACGATAAATGTATGAGCAGGAATAACTGCGAACAGAATTGTAAGTAATAAATTTACTAATTGTAAGTAATTTAAATAATTTTTTTTTGTGGTTTCGATAATCTGTTATTTCGGCAATTTTTAAATCGGTCCTTATTTCCTACCGCCCCGCTTAACTGGTGAAGTTTACACCAATTTTTTGGAACACCAGTTACCAGAATTATTGGAAGATATTCCCCTCCGCGTAAGACAACAATTAATTTTCCAACACGACGGGGCGTCTGCACATTTTTCGCGACAAGCACGCGACTTTTTAAACGCGTATTATCCGGACAGGTGGATGGGTCGAGGTGGCCCAATCATCTGGCCGGCGCGATCGCCAGACCTTAATGTTTTGGATTATTTTGTGTGGGGGCACATCAAAAATTTAGTAGAACAGAGGCGTGATGTTACAGAAGCGGAAATGCGAGAAGCAATTCTCGCAGCTTTCAATACCATCACGCCGGAAATGGCGTATCACGCGACGCGCAATATTATTCGAAGGGCCGAACTCTGTCTACAAGAACGAGGAAGGCACTTCGAACAATTTTTGAATTAAAATATGAGAGTGGATTAGACCTATTGGGGATACCACTTAAAAAAAAATGCGCCATGCTATCTACCGCAAGGTGGTGCAAATAAATTTTATGAGAATTTTTCTGTTTGGTAATTATCTCAATAAAAATAATAATATCTATTAAAATAAAATATAAAATATGTTTGATTACTTTTACTAAACTGCATAGTAATATATTAATCAAACATATTTTATATTTTATTGTAATAGATAATATTATTTTTATTGAGATAAATACCAATCAGAAAAATTCTTTTATATCATATTATCTCATGATTATCATAATTTTAACGGTAAATTCTAAGAGAAAATTCTCTCTATGTCATATTCATTATTTTATTATTTTATTTAATATTTATTATTTATTTTTAAAATTTCTCTACGCCGCTCGTACATACTGACAACTGAAAAGATCACACACATAAAACGGAGCGCGCATTATGTGTGTAATTCTTTCGGTTGTCATAGCGAAGCGCGCTCGCAAAGCACTCCTCCCACTGCTTCGCCGCAGGCCTAGTATCAAGTGACAGTGGGAGACGTCTTCGCGCCGCGAGCTTCTCGCGGCACTTCGTTGGCTGATCTTTTACAATTAATATTTTCTTAAATATTGAAAAAATCGCAAAATGGTACTGGACCTTTCTGTTCAAAATAACACCCTCTACCTTCCCTTAAAGGGTGTTGCGCGAATTTTCGGACACCCTGAATAATTGATGCACAAATTCAGCAAATTACTCTTACATTTAAAAAACAATAGAAGAAACTGGAAATAAGTATTGAGTGCTAGGAATAAAAATTAATTATTTCATAATAATAAAATCGAAAGGATCCTGATATACAAATTCAAATATAATGTATACAGGGTGAGGCATCTAAGACAGCCCACCCGAATAACTCCCACAGTTTTGGAGATAGGAGAAAATGTTTTAAATAAAAGTTGTATGGTATCGAGGG
Organism: Formica exsecta; assembly: GCF_003651465.1. Classification (NCBI taxonomy): domain Eukaryota; kingdom Metazoa; phylum Arthropoda; class Insecta; order Hymenoptera; family Formicidae; genus Formica; species Formica exsecta. The sequence goes on from NW_021852354.1 coordinate 38,672, forward strand.
GGAAATCTTGTGGGAGTGAACATTTTTTTTTAGGTGGAGGCGCTTAGGAGATTTGAAGGTCATCTTTATTTTTTTGAATGGGATCCCCTATTTCTCATTACATATTCTTGTAGCTTACCTCGATAGCTTTCCAAAACATTATAATAAAGTATTTTTTCATTAAGTACTTTTTGAGTTATTTTATATTTTAATCTGACATATTTTGATATAAAAAATAAAATATAAATGACCTTGAAAATAACCTTTAATGTCAAATCCAAGGTCACTATTAGATAGCCCTCTTTGTTCCCTACAACTTCTATTCGAGTCGTTTTCTTTCAAACGTTGATCCTGAAAAGTTATGAAGGTGGAACTTTTAAAATGGGACACCCTGTATATATATTGTATATCAAGCGACGCGGTAGCGTCGCGACGCCAAGTACATAAAAAAATTCTTTCCGGCTTGTCAACGGTTTTGCCTATGTACAGGGGCTGCGACGCTACCAAGTAGCTTATCCGGAGTTTTACGTCCAATAAACTTTCGATTAAAATACCTCAGCAACTAAAGCCGTAATAAAAAATTTAACGGCACTTTTCTGATACAATGTGGATGCAAGCTTTCAATTGCGACCAGTTTGAATAAGATTGGTGCAGTCAATCCTGAGTTATGATAATCGTATACCGGAATGTGATACTTTTGGTCTTTCAGGTTCAGATTCAGATTTAGTCGCTCACGTATGTATACTCGCATGCAAAGCGATTTTATCCCTCAAGCGGCGTTCACATCGCTCATGTACGATTATTTGCTTGAGTATGCAAAACGCTTTAAGAGACAAGATCATATGTGGATGCGTGTACATACGTGTGAGATGTTTATATTTTATAAGAATACGCGCGGAGTATAATGCGACAAGAAGAAAAGTGATAAAGTGAAAAGAAATTATTAACGCAGAATAGTGCAAGAAAAAGAAGTGATTTCTTTTAATCATATTGAGCAAAGTTAGGTTATATTTGCGAAATTGAACAAATGCTTTATTACACGCAATGCTTTTTATTTTTTAGGGAAAAATTTTTTAAATAATTATTTTTTAGAAGTAAATATTTTTTTAAACTTTTTGTTGCGTACAAATGATATTTTTCATGTACTTGGCGTACTTTTCTTTATCTTTGTGTGTTTTTTTTAGTGGGATATAGCTGCTTTTCGTAAAAACTTAAAATTAAAATTTTTTTTCCAAAATACAAAGTATTGCATTATACAGTATATACATATACATGGATGTAGTTTTTTTTTTAAAGATTTATTCAATAGGAAGGAAATTCTTTTTTAGAAAAAATTATGGTAAATATAGCGAAAAGGGGACCCAGCCCCAATGACTTTGACCTTGACATATGTTGTCAAAGTCATCGCCCTGAGTAACTCTCAAAAGATTTTAGCCGTCGCTCGTTGTTTATTAAAAAATTATTAACAGAATAAGTTTAACGAATGGAACGTAATTCTCTGATACCGTGTACATGACATAAATTTTAGTTTTACATCAGAAATAGGTTTGGGTTAGATTATATCTTCCGGAAGTGGAGCCCCCCCGTAGGGGGAGCGGAACCCACTGCGTCCACGCATACACTTTCCCATCCACACAACAATTGTGGGGTTGACTTCGTTTCGCGTTGTAAAGTATATGCGTGACACAGTGGGTTTCGCCCTCCCTACGGGGAGGCTCCACTTCCGGAAGATATAACCTAACCCAAACCTATTTCTGATTTAAACTAAAATTTGGTTTTTGATTTAAAGAAAAAAGAAAAATTTATTTTTGATCACCCTATATAAAAACTTGCATGTTTATTTAAGTGTATGTGTGTAGTATACGTAGGACTATTTCTGTAAACTAAATCCAATATCAAGTTTTTCATTGTCAGATTACATATAAACCTTAATTTTTACAAATCTTTGTTTATTAATAATTTTTCAGTAAACAACGAGCGACGGCTAAAACCTTTTGAGAGTTACTCAGGACGATGACCTTGACAACATATGTCAAGGTCAAGGTCATTGGGGCTGGGTCCCCTTTTCGCTATATTTACCCGAAATAGTGTAATACAAAAAGAAAAGTGAAAAAGTGATTAACGGTTATTAAGACTATCGCGGAATAGTGCAAAGAAGAAAAGTGATTTCTTCTAATCGATGTCATATTGAGCAAAGTTATATTATATTAGCGAAACTAAGCGAATGCTTACACTTGAATGAATCAGTGCATTATCAATTAACATATTTGTGATAAATGGATTGTTGGAAAATGATTATAGAGGCATTGAAGGAATATTTGGAGATTTTGGCTGGTCATGTTTTCGATAAGTTGGTAATTATATGCGTGAACGCGCATTCATGTATATAATATTTATTTATATTTTATTTATAAATGTAATTAATGCATAATTTTATATAAAAATGTAATTAATACATAATTAATATTTTTAGGTTAACTTACAAATGGCTATGCAATGAGTTAAGTAGCAAAATGAATCTGGTAAAAATTCTATCAAAAATATCATAGAAGCAACAACATTGAATACACAATTTTATTAATTGGCTTCATAAAAAATAATGAAATGATAAAATCATATCGAATCACTTCTATACTCTATCCAAAACGAGAATGATCTCGGTTCGCGCATAAGCGGGCAAAGTGGGGAGAACATGGCGAGATACTCAATACCGTATACGTAGATACGGCTCTCTCGGGCCCGGGACTATTATCTCATGTCAGTTTAAAAAATTAAACGGATGAAATAATCTCGATTAATTTCAATATGATATAAAATAGAAATCTGATTCTTACACGCGATACGAACCTAAAATAAAAAATAATATGACAGGCAATTATAAGAGCAAGAGTTGTAATATATTTGAATTACACAATTGAATGTTTATAATTTACGAAATAATTAAATCCTTAATATTGGATGATTGCATAAGTTCGTGCCCGATTTTCATAGATGGCATTAAGTTACTGCTGAAATAATCTCGATTAATTTCAATATGATATAAAATAGAAATCTGATTCTTACACGCGATACGAAATTAAAATAAAAAGTAATATGACAGGCAATTATAAGAGCAAGAGTTGTAATATATTTGAATTACACAATTGAATGTTTATAATTTACGAAATAATTAAATCCTTAATATTTTTATCAGAGATCGTTTATATTACGGAAAATTTTAGATTTTGAGCATGCGTATAAAAGAAAACTGAGTATGTAATGAGTGAGGTTAATATTAAATATATATTTATTTTGATGATTTTGTACAAGAGGAATAAGGTCTATCCTTTCGGAAGTAAGTCAGCAGAATATTATAAAATACGTATATATACAGAATATGAATACGAAAAAATAAGTAATAATACGTGAAAGAAATAATAATAATATGTGTGAACAAAACAAATAATAATTTTTTGAACAAATAATAAAATAATAATAACAAATAACAAATAATAATATACAAAATAGATAATAATATAAATATGAAATAAATAATAATAATGTACAAAGATGATATAAAATTATAATGACATACAGACTGACATACAGTCGTTTTGGATAGAGTATATAGTGTCCACATTTTGCGGATCTGAAATTACTCGCAACTTTTGGTTTTGGAAATGTGTGAATGTTTATTTATATTTTATATATAACTGTAATTAATGTGTAATTAATATTTTTAGATCATTTACAAATGGCTAAGCAATGAATTGCTTGTTTATGTTAATATAACAAAACATATCTTGTGGAAATTCTATCATAAATATTACATATACGGTTGAATTAAAAGCATCAGAGCGTGAAATAGAAATGTTAAGCATTAGTCAAAGAAAAGAAATAAGGTAATAATTTTGTTTATAAATTAGATCGATCAGTTTAGCAAGGGGCACTTTTAAATTCGAAACTGGTAATCAATGTAATCGACGTTATTACAGTAAGGGTCAAGTAATTTTATGATTTACTATTTGTAATAAAATCCGCAATATAATAGTGCCATTTTATATATTATACAAAATATAGATTTAGAATATAATAGTGTAATTTTTTAAAAAATAAAATGCATTTTATTTTTCTCGAGAGAATCTATAATATATCTATAAATGCAAGATCGATTTTATGATAAATACTATTTCAAATTACAAATCCTCACAATGAATTGCTTGTGACTACTTGGCTAGTTAACTATTGATTTCATATTTAGTTTTTATTTTTTATTTTTTAGGGGAAAATTTTTTAAATAATTATTTTTTAGAGGTAATTATTTTTTTAAACTTTTGGTTGCGTACAAAGGATATTTTTTATGTACTTGGCGTACTTTTTTTTATCTTTGTGAGGTTTTTTTAGTGGAATATCACTGCTTTTCAAGAAAACTTAAAATTTAAATTTTTTTTTGCAGAATACAAAGTATTACATTATACATAGTATACATGGATGTGGTTTTTTTTAAAGATTTATTCAATAGAAAAGAAATTCTTTTTTAGAAGAAATTATATACGTATAAATAGTATATAACAAATTTAAATAATCGCGGACTAGTAAGAGCCAGACACGGATGATAGTGCGTCAGTTTCATAAAAAAATTAGTTTTCTATGAAACTGATTATGTGCACAGGGCACGAAATTTACTTGGTTTGATACCAAGAATTAAAATTAATCTCAATTCGAGATTTATAATAACCCCTCTTTACCCCCCTGGAAAAACGAAAGCGAGACTTCGCCCCGATATTTTTCTCGCCTTCGTTTTTCCAGGGGGGTAAAAAGGGGTTATTATAAATCTCGAATTGAGATTAATTTTAATTCTTGGTATCAAACCAAGTAAATTTCGTGCCCTGTGCACATAATCAGTTTCATAGAAAACTAATTTTTTTATGAAACTGACGCACTATCATCCGTGTCTGGCTCTTACTAGTCCGCGATTATTTAAATTTGTTATATACTATTTATACGTATATAATTTCTTCTAAAAAAGAATTTCTTTTCTATTGAATAAATCTTTAAAAAAAACCACATCCATGTATACTATGTATAATGTAATACTTTGTATTCTGCAAAAAAAAATTTAAATTTTAAGTTTTCTTGAAAAGCAGTGATATTCCACTAAAAAAACCTCACAAAGATAAAAAAAAGTACGCCAAGTACATAAAAAATATCCTTTGTACGCAACAAAGTTTAAAAAAATATTTACCTTTAAAAAATAACTTATTGTTGACAGATAAAATAAATAAATTGATTTCCACAAAACTTCTCCGCGCGATCAGAACAAAAATAAACTTTGTTTCTTAAATGTGTGAAAGTATTAAGTTTATATTTTTATTTAAATATAATAATTAATCAACCATTTAAATTGTTATTTAAGAAAAAAATTAAATATTTTACATACAACATTTATAGTTCATTAAATATTCGTTAATATCAGCTGACCGCCGTACATGATATTCATATACATAAGAAACAATAAAATCAGCTGTGCAGCAAAAAATCAATATTACCTAATTTGTAAAATCAATAACAGATGACAGATCGGTACGCGTGTATGTGTACGGATCTGAGCGCGCGAGCTCTACGCGATATCATTGGCAAACTTTGATCGGTTATAACTCAAAAACTGTTGCAGCCTCAAAATTTTTGTATTAGAATTTTTTACTGTATTTTATCTCTAGAATACACTATTAAAGTATTCTACGGAGGTTGTGAGACACTCTGTATATATACAGGGTGAGTCATTTTAATCAACGCACGCAAATATCTCGTA
>NW_021852354.1:48786-50314 GCF_003651465.1 Formica exsecta
TAAAATATTTAGTTTTCGATAATCTTACCGTATACTTTTATGTACAGAATAATGAGACAAATCAATTAGTATAAAAAATAATTGCTTTTAAGAAAATTATTTACAATGTATTTTTTTAAACAATTATTTGATTTGAAAGTAACTGTGATGAAATTATGAACATCAATTTTAAGATTGACAGAGGTACTTTCAGAAAAAACGTTTGATACATAAGTTTCTTATTTTTTCACGTACAATTCGAATCTGTAATAAAAAATACTATGTTCCCCTCAAAAAATTCAACTTCCGGTCCGGATCAAAAGTTGAAAATATCAACATTCGATAGAGCATACCCGATTTACTTAAAAAATGTTCGCGATTTTTGATAAAAGCCATTTATTTTCATTTTAAAAAAGGTGTACGGGTGGTCTGGGACATCCTGTATATATGTATATATACATATATATATATGCACATCATGATAAAATCAAAAGAGACAATATGAGCAATATTATAGAATTGTGTTCAAAATATGTATGCGACACAGACATCTGTGCTCTAAAATTGCTTGTACGAGATAGAGCAGTAGAAATACAACATTTTTTCTGTCTCCATATATTTAACACAACGCTGAAAGCTTGAATTTTATTGCTCTGTAAAATATGCATATGTCCCTGACTCTAATTACTCTAGGTAATACTGTCGATAACGTAACTATAAAGCGTTGGTAATATACCGACACTTTTAGTTACAATTAGATGGGGGCGCTAACCCGTCGGAGTTCGATTGCCACTCCGGCATCCTCTTAGGGCCTCAGCACAATAAAAGGAATAAGGAACAGGGAATAGAGAACAGAGAACAACCGCAGTGGAGGGAAAGCGCGCATAACACTTGTGTGCGCATTCCCTCCACTGCGGTTGTTCTCTGTTCTCTATTCCCTGTTCCTTATTCCTGTTATTGTGCTGAGGCCCTTAATGTATTCTTTAATACATTCACATAGCAGTTATTGTGATATAACTAAATTAAATATGATTTTAAATTAAATTTAAATCTAAATTAAATTAATTGTTTGTTGGTTTTAACATATACTTTTAAAGTTAGGAGAGCCAAGTTTTTAAAATTAAATTTTTTTTATATTTTTTTGTTTGTATTAAACTTATTTTGAAAATCATGTTTCTGTTAATAAAAATAAAGTGTGTTTTAATTCTATGGAGAGAATCTGTCTATAACATTGCTATAAATACGAGATTGATTTTATGACAAATACTATTTCACAAATTACAAATCCTCACAAACTAAGTTGCTTCTAAGTACTGTTGTGCCTCTAGCCGCTAAGGAAGAGGTCTTTAGGGATTTATACGCCCAAAGGATTAGGATCCACGCTCAAAATAAGACACTCCCGGACGTTAGGTATAAATTAATATATTTCACAGGTGTTGGTACACTTTTACTTATTCGCGATTATAATAGTCGGGTGCGATGTACGGTATATCGATACTGTTGATATGAGCGAGCGAGTGAACGAGTAGTGAGCGATGTTAATGAGCTA
>NW_021852354.1:50339-65981 GCF_003651465.1 Formica exsecta
TTCTTCTCTGCCCCCCCCCCCCCCCTCCCTCTTCACATCGCGACTACCTCACGAACGAAATATACAAATCGCAAGCCCGAAATCCATCATAAATATCATGAATCGAGAAAATTAGAGCGAATAATAACACCACCATGAAATTGTACCTTTATATTTTCGCGATCACTCCCGATATTCGCGGTACCACGCAATTATTCCGACTATCATGGCGGACTATCGGACGCGTCGCGTAACCTTCGCCCTCGAATCCCTTCCGATCGCGGACTACCTCACGGCCACAAATGAAATCTGACAGTCACAAGCTGTTCGAAATCGCGAATACTAATATATTACAATTATTTTACAATATACTTACCTATTTGTATCTGCAATTCAATCCCGAGGAAGCGCGCGTCCTTACGCCACAGTGGTCTTCCCGAAAGAGAGGGATACCAACCACGAAGGTCAAAAAAGTGATGCAATAAAACAAAAGATAAACGATGAGTGCGTGCAGCCGAACAAACCGATTGGTAGCTAATGCAACGTGATTGGCTTTTACTTTTAGAACCAACAAATCAACGTCGAGTGTTGATAAGACAATAACTCAGTAAGGGCCTCAATAAAAGGAATAAGGAACAGGGAATAGAGAACAGAGAACAACCGCAGTGGAGGGAATGCGCACACAAGTGTTATGCGCGCATTCCCTCCAATGCGGTTGTTTTCTGTTCTCTATTCCCTGTTCCTTATTCCTGTTATTGTGCTGAGGCCCTTAATGTATTCTTTAATACATTCACATAGCAGTTATTGTGATATAACTAAATTAAATATGATTTTAAATTAAATTTAAATCTAAATTAAATTAATTGTTTGTTGGTTTTAACATATACTTTTAAAGTTAGGAGAGCCAAGTTTTTAAAATTAAATTTTTTTTATATTTTTTTGTTTGTATTAAACTTATTTTGAAAATCATGTTTCTGTTAATAAAAATAAAGTGTGTTTTAATTCTATGGAGAGAATCTGTCTATAACATTGCTATAAATACGAGATTGATTTTATGACAAATACTATTTCACAAATTACAAATCCTCACAAACTAAGTTGCTTCTAAGTACTGTTGTGCCTCTAGCCGCTAAGGAAGAGGTCTTTAGGGATTTATACGCCCAAAGGATTAGGATCCACGCTCAAAATAAGACACTCCCGGACGTTAGGTATAAATTAATATATTTCACAGGTTTTGGTACACTTTTACATATTCGCGATTATAATAGTCGGGCGCGATGTACGGTATATCGATACTGTTGATATGAGCGAGCGAGTAGTGAGCGATGTTAATGAGCTATATTACTGAGCTAGCGTCGGTGCATCTCGCGCTCAATATATATTAATTAATTAGATCGTTGATTAGGGAGGAATGTGGTGTCCCTGACCGGAGCATGTCTCGTGCTCCGCTCGTCAGCTGTCTAGTCAGCTGCTTACTCAGCTTCCGAGAACTTGACCGTAACTTCCTTCTCTTTAGTCACGTATCTTTACTTTATTTTATTAATAATCTTTTATTACTTTTATTCTTTCTTAATTATCTTTCCTTGATCTCTTTTCTAATTTTAATGCATTGCTTTACTCAGCTCTTTCTTAATCTTTTCTGTTTAACTTTATTGTTTTATCTTTTAATATATTGAGAAATTGGTCGGGTTACGACATCCCTCCCCCTTTGGAAAAAGAAAATTAACTATACGTGAATTTTCGTCTACATATTTTTTCGCTATACATTTTCGCATTTTACAATTGTTTCTTATATCTACCTTATTTCAATATAGCATCGCAGTGTTAGTTATCGCGGTGTCACTTTCTATCTCAGCTGTTCTATTCGATCCGCTTGCGGTGCCGTAAATATGCTCTTGAATTATTTTCGGTTTGCACATCGGATTTATATTAGTTTCTGGTAGTTTTTTCTTTTCTGTCTTATATTTTAAATGTTGTGTACGTAATAATCGTAATACTTTTTCACTACGCGGGATTACTTCCTCTTTATTTGGCGTTCGTATTACGTTAATTTCTTCTGTTTCACTTCGTTCGATTTCCTCTACACTTACTTGCGGCATTAACATTTCGATTATGTTATCCGTTGTATTTAGAATGCTTGCTGCACATATGTAATTCGTAGGTTCTACTAGGCAATTACCTATAAATATTCCTGGTATTGTTTCTTCTGCCTTTATCACGCCTATCGTGTTCTTATCAGTAGCGACCTGTATTATAGTTTCGCTACGTGGTTTCAATGTCACTTTTAGATAGGGATAAAGCTTTAAGATATGCTGTCCTACCTTTAATTGCTTTGTTTTATAATTGCAAGTGGCTTGATGTTTTCGTAGGAAATCAACGCCTAGTATTCCGTCATATTCTATCGGAAAGTCATCCTTAACAACGTACATAGTATGCTTGATTCGGCGCTTTTCCAGAGTTATTGTCGCCTTAAATTTTCCAATTGTACATATTTTATGTCCCGTTACGCCGGTGAGCGTTATCTTTTCTTCTTTTATTAACGTTTCGCCTTTTAAATGTTTCACTTTAATTAGTGATATTGCGGCTCCTGTATCGAATAGCAAATTTATTTTTTCGCGTTTCGCTTCTCGCATTGGTAATGTGACAAGGTCCAATCCTGTCTGTATATGCGGCGTATTTTTAAAGTGTGATACTTGATATTCAATTGCAGGTCGGTGCGATTTTCTTTCGTTCCTTTCCTCCTCATCGCTACTTTGCGCGGAGTTAAATTTCTTTTTTCCTTGCTCGCTATTCTTGCGGTTTTTATTTTCCGGTCGCGAATTATATTGTTTGGTTCGGCTCGATTGATCTCTATTGGGTCGTCCGTGTAATAACCAACATTCTTCGCGATCGTGTCCGGATTTTTTGCAATAATTGCAATATTTATTTATCGTATTTACGCGGGGTTGTCTATCGGGTTTCGGCAATGAAAATCGATTCGCGTATCGGCTAGTTCGACAATCTCGACCGTAATGCCCGGTTTTTCCGCATTTTTGACATTTTACATTCGTTTGATTTTCCTGTTTATAGGTCGGTGTAAAATTGATTTTGCTTCGCGTGCCGGTCGCGGACGGTCCTTTAACCTTTTCTTCCGCGCTGGCCGCTGCTATTGCTTCTTGCAACGTAGCATATCCTCGCGATCGAACAATTGTTTTAATTTCGTCTTGCAATCCTATTTGGAAATTTTCTAAGGCTTGTTGCTGTATTATTTCCATGATTGCGCGTTTATTATCTACTGTATGATGACGTCCTTCCATCATCGATTCGTATAGCTCCATGGCTAGTTTGTCGGCTCTAAGTCCGTAAGTTCGCGCGCTTTCTCCGTTCTTCTGTTTTAGCGTGTTAAATTCAATTTGTAGATGGGTCGTACTCTTTTTGCTTGCGTAACAGACCTCTAATTCTTGTTTCAACTGTGCGAAATCTTGAATTTTACGCGTTTGAAAGTCTAGCATCGCTCTGCCTTTTAATTTCGTGCATAATACTGCTCCTAATAGCGTTACTTCGTCTAATGGGTCAATATGTTCTACTGCATATGTAGTCGCGCTCAAAAATTCTTGCAATTTATTTGGCGATCCGTCGAATTCCGGAATCATTCCGCGAGCTTCTTTTAATGGTAAAAATCCGTGTCCTCTTCGATGTCGTACATCTTCGGGTGTGGACTCGTACGCGGTTTCGGTTCTTTCTCCCGGCGGAGTTCTATGCTCATTGTTTTGTCGGGGTTGCGATCCTCTCATTTTTAAATCGTATATCTCGGCATGCATACTTCTAATTTCCCGTCTCATTTCCTCTCTCATTTCCCGCAATATGTCCCTAAGGTCGGCTGCTTCGTCCGTTTCTTTCCGCGGTTTGTATTGAGCTTGCGCGTTTGATTGTGTCGCGTTTCTATTTGCTTCTTCTTGTAATCGCTTAATTCCCTCATCGATATCTTCCGATGTGATGGGTTGCGATGCGGAAGCGTTTGAATTATACATGTCTCGAGTACGATAGATTTCGTCGGGGTCAAAGATACTTGAATCGTATGACGTTAGTGAGAATTCGCGGCGGTGTGTTAGTCTACTAGACGCGCTTATTGATGATTCGACATCAATATCTAGTTCTATATTATTCGCTATTAAACTGTTGTCTAATTCGCCGAATGAAAATTCGCGTTCGATTACAACGTTTGCTCCGAGTTCTGGTTCGGACAAATTCTCGCTTGAATTTAATTCATTTAGATTTCTTCGTACGTTATCGCGTATATCCCGGAGTGCTTCTACTGCTACTCTTATAGGGCTTACTGCGCTATTTCTAATGGCTCTATTCGCTGGTTCGCTAAATAGCCACGATTTATTCGCTACGCTTTTTTGTTGCGCGTTTCGGTTTTCCGACATTCACGCGTTTACAAATTTTTAATTGTTCGACTTACAAAAATACGATGAGCAGCATTGTCTCTCGTTCGGTTTAATATATTGAGAAATTGGTCGGGTTACGACAGTACTTAACTATTGATTTCATATTTAGTTTTCATTTTTTATTTTTTAGAAGTTTTTTATTTTCCTAGGGGAAAATTTTTTGTAAGTTATTTTTTAGATATATACTTGGCGTATCTTTTTTTACCTTTGTAAGGTTTGTTTTAGTGGGATTATTATTTCCTCCGCCATGATGTCTATATAAAACAACCAAAGCAATTCTATATGATACTGATTCAATTTATAAAATGGAATGTACTTTAAATAATTATTTTCTGTGTAAAGTTCTTTAAACAGTGTTAACGCATTTTCAGTACAAATAAGAAATTCTAAAAAATCAGCTTTTCAAGGAGAATGAATTAATAACTCACCATTTTTTTTTAAACGATGATATACATAATTTAAATTCTTTACATTTATCCGTTATTAATTCTACATTTTGGGAATTTAAAGCCTGCTTCAATCCATTTTGTTTCATGTTTTTTGAATTTAATATATCAAATAGATCATTAAAACTTAATAAAAAATTTATTGTTCCCTCGCAACCTTCAAATTCTTTTAACATTAAATTATTTTTACAAAAGAAAAGCGAATCTGCTACAGATTTATTAAAAATTTGAGCCGCTAGTAGAACTTTCATTTTTTGTTTACTATAATTGATGTGTGCACTTTGCAATTTATTCCTTAAATGCATACCTTCCCACATTGTTGTAAGTCATGAAGATTATTTAAGTTGTGACGTTGCCGTCTCGCGCGCGTCCGCCGGATCCCTCTCCGATCGCACAGCGCGGGCTAAAGGGGCCGTGCCAGTCGACAAATTGCGAGAACCGTACCGCAATCTCCAGAGAGGCGTTATTAATCGAAATTTTTGTTCCTTATATTAATTTCGTTTATTATTTTTTCTTTCGTATGAATATTTACTTTGGGAGCTTCATCGGAGGAGAGAGCGGGAGACCTATTTGCAACAAGAAACATCTATCAGCAACCTTGAACGACCTTCGAGGGGAGAGGAGCCAGCATTGCGATAGTCCAAACAACCAACGGCAAATCTTTCGACGTCACGACGGGATCAGAACCCGCACGCGTGATGCGCGACGCACGGGACAGCGAGTGAATCCTCGTGCAAAGACCCAGGACCGTGCAGAGGCGTCCCCCTTGGAGGTACTGCATTAACGCTGCCGATGCAAGACGCAGCCCGCAAGAAAAGATGGCAGCGCGGGTCGTAACTATACTTTCGGCCAAAACGTCCGGCCTGGACCCCGCGATAGCTCCGCTGAGCGGGCCCCAGCAAATTATCGTTCGCGATAACGGGGGCGCGCGCACCCCCGATACAATCGTGAGCGCGCCGCCGGCCGGCACTAGCGCATGGTAACGCGTAATTGGCCGCGGTAATACGCACCCCGAGTGCGCAGCCCCGGCTGGCCCCGTGGTATCGATCCTGGATCGCGAGCGTCCCGGGGTCAGACTGGCGCGAGCCTGTGTTCGAGTTAGCAGCCGTTAGCGAGAGCGAGCATTTTTGCGAGAGCGTTTGTGACGGCGTAGACGAGCGGTGAAGCGATGATCGTAGGTGAAGGACCACGGGATCGAGAGGACGTCGTCGACCCCTTGCCGTCCCGACCGGAGAGAGAGTGCCGGTGAGGTTATCCTCCGCTAATTAGCCACGCGCGATCGCGCCCGGGATTGTATCGTTCTGTTGTCGTCGCCGTGAATTAGTATTTTTGCGTATGGATTTTGTCCTGTTCTTTGGTGTAAATTTCGCGTCACGGCCAACGTCGTCAAGCGATTCGAGTCCCGGAGCTTTTAGAGTAACGGTTTCCGCGGATAGAGATGTTGACCTCGTGCTTGATTAACCTTGTCTTTCTGGAAATTCGGATTCCGTATATTGCGTATGCCCGGTTAAAGCGTAAGTCTCAATTGTGTGATACGTCGGTTGTCCGTGTGTGAATGTCGGTTGCGTAAAATGCGTCTCTTTTTCGTTGTTTGTAATAATCGCGACTGGAATTTGTGTGCGCGTTCTGCACGAGCTTTTCTCACGATTATCGCACGGGTTGCATGAGTGTGTGTCGAGCGTGCGTGTTTCGCAAACTGCCTGTTAGTAATAAGTTGCGCAGTAATATTTAAGTAATAATAGCAGGCGATACGGTAGCCTTAACTGGAGGATAGCGAGTAGCGGATCGGGTTATCGCCCGAATTAACATCAAAACATATTCATTGTTATCTCCGCGGTGCGAGGCGTATTTAACGCTGAGAGAGGATCACGGCTGATATAACGGGCCGATATCGGCGTAAGTCTTCCGAGATTTCGCGCCTTGTGTCTAACATCCAGTCTCGCTCCCGCATTGTTATCGCAGCCGAATATCCGCGCGGTCATCCTTATTATTATTACTCGTGAGGAGCCTCGGCTCCGTCCATTATAATAAATCTGTTATTTCTTTTTGTTCTTTATCTCAAGTCTTTAATTTCAGTCTTGTGTTTGTCACTCCAATAACTGTCGCCTCTTGCTTAATAATCGCGTTAATACAACACTCGCCCTGCCCCTCTACCGTTAGGCGAGCTAGCCAGCTCGTAGCGGATTTCGATATATCTCGCGTTTGGAACTCTTGTTGCGTTTTGCGAATTGATACGTGAGAGACCGTATCTGGAGCCCAACTTTAGATTTCCGTATTATATCCTGGCTTCCGTCACGGTACGCGTGGAACTCCTAACATCCCGTTCCTACCCGGCGCGTTATCCTTTTTTGAACCCTCCTTTTTTGACAACGACGTTCCCGCATCTTCCGTTCGCCAAATCAGCTCCTGTTCGTCGGCGCAACGTCCATCCGCGCAACGGAGAGATCGAAACGGCGAGCGCGCTTATCGTTCGGCCGCGAAAAAGGGAAAAGTCGTCGCAAAGTATAACCATTGTATTGGTTAATTATTCCCATCAATCAAATTTTGGATATCTCCAAAAGTATTTCGTACTAATTTCAATGTGGCTGAGATCGATAAAAGCCACTACTTTTTCATTTGTTGCAGGTTGAGGAAACGACGTTTGCAATGAAGTTACGTCACTAAAATTGCACTCAAGATTTTTAAACACAGAAAAATTTATGGATGTGCCATCACATGTCAAAGATACTATTTTCATACCAGTTTCATGCACAGCCTTAAAGCACTCTGTTACTAAATTTCTTATCTCATCTGCAGACAGTCCTTTCACCAAATAATATGCAATTGGAATTTTCCATCCACCATTAATGCAAATCATAAAAACTAAAACTTTGTTTGCTAAGATCGTTGGTATGATCGCAAGCAATATTTTCTCCCAAATCAATGTGTTACGTCCTGGCGATTACACGATTCCTTCCTTCCGCGAAGTGTCGGCAACGATCGTCGATTGGTGAGACAAACGAACCGCTCAGTAAACAGACCAACGTAAAAGATCGATGATAAAAATATGCCGGTCTCCTCAAGGAAATATAAAATTTTCTAACGAAATACCCAACAAACACAGCTGCATCTATAATAATAAAATTTTCCAACAAATATTCAATAAACACAGCTGCACCAATAGCAATAAAATTATCATAGAAGAATAGGATCTTTTTTCTAATCTGAACACGTGCAAGAAATCTCCGAACGAATATCGAACTCACCAATGGACGATCACTACGAGTAAAACGCAAAAAGTAGGAGGAACACCCCGCCTAACGAAGACACTGGCACATTTTTAATTTGCTAAAGTTTTGGAAGATTCCCACTCTTAGAAATTAGAATAACCCCGAAAAGAGAGATATAAAAAGAAGACTCGAACAGACTTAAGCACTTTTCTCCAGTCTTCAGCTTCACGCAGTCTTACTCTGTGCTTTTGCACCGTAATTCGATTTCCGTGTTATATCCAGATTTCCATCACGGTACACGCCGTAATCGGAAATCTGGATATATATTATATCCTGGCTTCCGTATTATATCCTGGCTTCCGTCACGGTACGCGTGGAACTCCTAACATCCCGTTCCTACCCGGCGCGTTATCCTTTTTTGAACCCTCCTTTTTTGACAACGACGTTCCCGCATCTTCCGTTCGCCAAATCAGCTCCTGTTCGTCGGCGCAACGTCCATCCGCGCAACGGAGAGATCGAAACGGCGAGCGCGCTTATCGTTCGGCCGCGAAAAAGGGAAAAGTCGTCGCAAAGTATAACCATTGTATTGGTTAATTATTCCCATCAATCAAATTTTGGATATCTCCAAAAGTATTTCGTACTAATTTCAATGTGGCTGAGATCGATAAAAGCCACTACTTTTTCATTTGTTGCAGGTTGAGGAAACGACGTTTGCAATGAAGTTACGTCACTAAAATTGCACTCAAGATTTTTAAACACAGAAAAATTTATGGATGTGCCATCACATGTCAAAGATACTATTTTCATACCAGTTTCATGCACAGCCTTAAAGCACTCTGTTACTAAATTTCTTATCTCATCTGCAGACAGTCCTTTCACCAAATAATATGCAATTGGAATTTTCCATCCACCATTAATGCAAATCATAAAAACTAAAACTTTGTTTGCTAAGATCGTTGGTATGATCGCAAGCAATATTTTCTCCCAAATCAATGTGTTACGTCCTGGCGATTACACGATTCCTTCCTTCCGCGAAGTGTCGGCAACGATCGTCGATTGGTGAGACAAACGAACCGCTCAGTAAACAGACCAACGTAAAAGATCGATGATAAAAATATGCCGGTCTCCTTAGCAAAGGAAAATACAATACATGTGGATATTCATTAATAACAACAGAGCATCCTAAACTATTAATTTTCGAGACCGTACGCAGTACCACTGTTTTTAAAAAGCAATCTGGAGTCTCAAATCTCGATATCTTTACCTATATGAATTCTAAATTCGTATCCTGCGTTGTCCGGAGGACAACGATAAGCAGAAGGAAAAATGGGAATAACAAAGAAAAGAATATTCTATCTCTCTCTCTCGGAGCAATAAAACCTCCAGCCAAAGACCCAAAGTTATCAATATTGGTCAGGTAAACGCTATGACAGTTTCACTTTTTTTTAATGCCATAAAATGGGCACGCATAAGAAAAGATAGTTTTGTATTCGAATTATATATAAGAATATAATAATTAACTAAAAATGTAAAAGAAGGACGAAGGAAAAAAGGAAGGGGTTTTGGTGGTCGCCTTCTCTTTCCTCCTTCTTAATAAGCAAATTAGCATGCGGAAAACTACATGCAATTTACAATACTTTAGTTATCCGCGAAAGGAAGGAATCCATTTCCTTTTTTTTGCAATTGTTGGGTTTTTAATTCCCACTTCTGCGCAAATTCAATTCGTCGAAGTTTTGGAAGATTCCCACTCTTAGAATTAGAATACGCCCCAAAAAGAAAATTATAAAAAGAGAACTCGCGAACACATCACTCTCTCTTATTTTGCAACTCTCAATCCGAGTACTCTTGCTCCGTGTTGTGACTCGCGAGTTAGTTGGGAAAACCAGTGTCTTCCACCGGCGTCTCACCACCATTTGCATTCATCAACCGAAGGTCCAAACGCTCCACAAGACTAGTCTTTCATCATTATCGAACCAACAGCAAAAAGTAAGCTTCAACTATTCAATTATTACGTATATACGCGACTGAAATCTTATTATTTACACTGGTTTCGTAGTGAGAACCAGATCTGGAAAAATATATATATATCGGCCCATGAACGTAGTCCATCGCAGGATTCGGAAGGCGTTGACGCGACCGTTCGCGATTCTCATTGTCAAATTAAAAAGATTTAGGAGTAAGGCTGACTCACATCCCCCAACCTCACAAGCCAGCACAGTCACAACCTCCCCTCTTCCCCTTACTATTTCTCTCCCAGCTACTCCCCAGTTTAATAACGCAACCTTTGGTATCAAAAGTTACAACGCTTGTAGTAATTACTGGTTTTTTCTCATCTCAATGCAAATGAATAATGGACTATGCATTTGATTTCAATTCATCTTGAAAATGAGGGTAGGACGCATTGAGTCTTAGTTAAATAGTTAAAGTTGTTATAAAGTTACGGTACTTCTGTCCAAGCTGTTGATCGATTCACAAAATTGTGAAAATTTCCCTTCGTAGCTGATTCGATATTAAGTTTTTATACGTAGAACAATTTCTTCGGTTTGTTGTAGTTTTTGATCGATTTGTTAATTGATTCAAAATTTTTTCTCAAATCAAATGGCTGACTATCCGTCAGTAGAAAGAGTTGACATACTGCTTATTCTTGGCGAATGTCATAGAAATTATTGTCAAACTGCTGCTCTTTATCGAGCTTGATATCCTGAGAGACAACACCCGAATCATGTTGCTATTCGAAAGATTTATTTAAAAGCTCAATAAGGTCATTTAGTATGTGTAAGACGAAACCATAACTATGACGAGAATGAGGTACGTGTGCTAGTCATTTTGGCAACGGTTTACATGAATTCTCACATTAGTAGCTATGCACATTACTAGGCGTACTGTCCTAAGAATCTTGAAAAACCGACAGTATCACCCGTATCATATCACATTAACGTAAGCCATCACACCAAATGAGGATGCATATGCAGTTTTGCCAATGGGCACAACAAATGATTAGAAATGATCCAGCTTTCTTTCGTTATGTTATGTTCTCGGATGAAGCTGCATTTAAGAATAATGGAAAGCTCCACAGACACCACTGTCATTATTAGTTAGATATTAATCCCCATTAGCATATACAAATAGACAACCAACATCGTTGGAGCATCAACGTGTGGTGTGGTATCATCAATGGCTACCTTATTGGTCCATATTTTTTTGATGAAAATGTAAACAGAGAGAACTTCTTAGCTTTCCTGAGAGATGACCTTTCAGTATTACTCGATGAAGTTGATTTGTATACAAAACTAAGAATGTGGATCCAATTAGATGGAGCTGCACCACACTATTCCAGACATGTCAGAGCTTACCTAAATAGGCGCAAGTGGATTGGACGGGGTGAGCCTGTTGCATGGCCGGCACGATCTCCTGACATTACTTCTCCTGACTTTTATTTATGAGGTTATTTGAAAAACGTTGCATACGAACGAGCACCAACCACTAGAGAAGACATGATGGAAAGAATTACAACTGCTTGCAGAAACATACCACGAGCTGTATTATTGAAAACTGTCGATCATTTTCATCGAAGGATACAATTATGCATTCAAGAAAATGGAAATGTTTTTGAGCATTTGTTGTAAAAATGTTTCTGACAACTCGTAAGAGGCAAGGGGATTCACGTGAATCAAGCACCCCGAATCGCGAGAGGCAAAGGGACTCACGTGAATCAAGCACCCTGAATCGTGAGAGGCAAGGGGACTCACGTTAATCAAGCACCCCAAAGGGAACAGAATTCTACTATGTCCACGTCGTTGTTCCTGGATAGCGCTAAAAGTAAGATAATCCGAATTTTTTGAAACATGCATAACTACAGACATGTGGGTGAAAAGTTGATTTGACCTTGGAATGATCTCTAATAGTCAACTTGACCCTATAACATGACAACATACAAGATATTTTGTATTTTATGTAAAAATATTGCAAATTTGTAGTCTTATAACTCGGAAAGTACTTAAAAAAAAACACTTTATCATAGTGTTTTTGAAAGCTCTCAAGATGGGCTACAAGAATATGCAATAAAAAATATAGTATTCCATTTAAAAAATTAAATGTGACCTTCATATAACTGTTCAAGGTCAAAACAATGGTATCACCTTATGGCCCCCTCGAAACCATACAACTTTTGTCTAAAACATTTTTGTCTTAAATTTATAGATTTTAAGATATTTCAGTGGATACATTAAAATGGCCTACCCTGTATATGTACATATGTATACAGGAATCATATGTGAAAGAATCCGCGCACACGAAATGCACAGCGTGATTGTCCGTGCCAAAAGAAACAACTTTTTTCTCTAGCAAAATTACGTCTGAACAATACTTTTTAAATGAGAGTAATTTTAATTTAACGAATGAGCGCTGTAGGTTACGCATGAATCAGGGATGGCGCGCGAACGGCGTGCGTGGCGCATGAGCGTGTTGTACGCTATTTTACTATTTTGCGAAAGATTTTATAAGAATTATGCATGATATCTAAATATCGCTATTTTGAATACAACCTATTTAATAAGAGAACATTTTTTAATTGATATGATTGAAGCAACGATTGAAAGTAAAATAAGTAGATTAGATAACACGTGAATAATTTTGATCCAAGATTATTGTTCCAACATTCTAAAAATGTTTATGGCCCTGAAAAGGACCGATTAAATGTTTAATAATGTTTAATTTTTTTATGTTGCTATTGCACAATGAAGCTATTCTTTCAAATCTTCTAGTGTTTCCACAGGATTACGATAAATAAAATTTTTTAAATTACTCCATAGAAAATAATCGAGTGGATTTAAATCAAGCGATCTTGCGGGTCATGCGACGGGACCACCTCAGGCAACCCAAAAAATTTGAAAAATTTTGTTTACCGAAATCCTGTGGAAACACTAGAAGAGTTAGAAGAACAGCTTCATTATGCAATAGCAACCGTTACACCGAAAATGATCCAACGTGCACAAGAAAATCTTATCCGCAGAACAAATATGTGTATACAAATGGAAGATCTGCATTTCGAGCATATGTTTTAAAACATTTAATCGGGCCTTTTCAGGAACACAAACATTTTCAAAATGTTGGAACAATAATCTTGGATCAAAATTATTCACGTGTTATCTAATCTACTTATTTTACTTTCAGTCATTACTTCAATCATATCAATTAAAAAATGTTCTCTTATTAAATAGGTTGTATTCAAAATAGCGATATTTAGATATCATGCATAATTCTTATAAAATCTTTAGCAAAATAGTAAAATAGCGTACATACACGCTCACGCGCCACATATGCCGTGCGCGCACCGCCCCTGATTCATGCGTAACCTGGAGCGCTCATTCGTTAGTTCAAAGTTGCTCTTATTTAAAAAATATTGTGCAGACGCAATTTTGCCAGAAGAAAAAGTTGTTTCTTCTGGTACGGATAATCACGCTGTGCATTTCGTGTGCACGAATTCTGGGACACCCTGTATATATATATATATATATATATATATTTTTTATTGATATATATATATGTGTGTGTGTGTGCATACATATATATGTATATATATGTATACATAGTACTTTCTTTTCATATATTGCAAAATATAATTTTTTATTATAACAAAACTTATTAACGATATATAATTTAGAATTATTTGTTTATTTAGACAGGGTGTTCCCGGGTTAAATGGCCAAACTTGAAATATGAATTTAGGATCTTAAAGCAAGAAAAAATTTTCCTCTGGAAGTATGCTCGCAAACGCTTCGTTCAAGAGATATTAACTTCTGAAGTTATGAATTATAGGAACGATTAATTTCGAAATGTTTCTTTTTATTTTTGTTTTGAAAATCGAAGATCATTGGCATGGCTGTCCTGCTCACTATGGCAGAGGTCCCCGACAGTGGCTTAATATTCATTTTCCCGGAAGATGGATCGGTCGTGCTAGACCTGTGGCTTGGCCTCCGCGTTCCCCTGATTTAACACCACTAGATTATTTTGTATGGAGTGCTCTCAAGCAAAACGTTTATGAAGTTCCTATTAATGACCTTCAATCACTAAAACGAAGGATAGTGAAAGAGCGCGAAGAAATGACAGATGTACAATGTCAATCAGCCACTCATTCTGTCATCGATAGATGCAATGCTTGTCTCCGAGCTGGAGGCCATCATTTTGAACAAAACATTTAATCATTAAATTTTGATTATTGTACAGCAATAAATAGAATAAACCTAGATTATTTCGAAATTATTCGTTCCTATAGTTCATAACTTCAGAAGTCAATATCTCTTGAACGAAGCGTTTGCGAGCATACTTCCAGAGGAAAACTTTTTATTGCTTTAAGGTCCTAAATTCATATTTCAAGTTTGGCTATTTAACCCGGGAACATCCTGTATATTTGTATTAACGGGTGGTAAAAGTCATAAATAAAAGATCCTGGTACATATATTATTTGAATATTAAAATATTTTAATAATATAAATATGATTCACTTTTTAAATATATATCATTCGCATAAAATTCATTCTCTGACATACGCATTGTTAGATACACATATGTGTATAGTATATACAGGGTGATTCAAAACAACCTTTTGTCCTTACAATGCCATATACTTGACTCAATTCTAAGACGATTTTTCCCTTGCCAAAATTTTTTCCGAGGCTTAGTTTTCAAATTATAAGCCAAAATAGTTAACGAATTACAGGCCGCGTACGCGAGACAGGCAGGGGCGGCGCGACTCACCGTCCGATGCTGGTGATTACGTGGAGCGCTCGCTGCGATCAACTGTTTGCTACATGCGATGGGGTGTATGTGTGAGAGAGAACGTATACGCGTATACACACACATACACATTCTCTCTCTCCCTCTCTCTCTCTCTCTCTCCCCCTTCTCTCTCTCTTTCTCTTTCTCTCTCTCTCTCTCTTTTACACCCACCGCGTGTAGCAAATAGCTGATCGCACACACGCTCTCTCTCTCTCTCTCTCTGTCTTTCTCTTTTATACCCATCGCATGTAGCAAACAGCTGATCGCATACACGCACTTTCTTTCTCTCTTTCTCTCTCTGTCTTTCTCTTTTACACCCATCGCGTGTAGCAAACAACTGATCGCCCACACTCTCTCTCTCTCTCTCTCTCTCTCTCTCTCTCTCTCTGTCTCTCTCTCTCTCTCTCTCTCTCTCTCTCTCTCTCTCTCTCTCTCTCTCTCTCTCTCTCTCTCTCTCTCTCTCTCTCTCTCTCTCTCTCTCTCTCTCTCTCTCTCTCTCTCTCTCTCTCTCTCTCTCTCTCTCTCTCTCTCTCTCTCTCTCTCTCTCTCTCTCTCTCTCTCTCTCTCTCTCTCTCTCTCTCTCTCTCTCTCTCTCTCTCTCTCTCTCTCTCTCTCTCTCTCTCTCTCTCTCTCTCTCTCTCTCTCTCTCTCTCTCTCTCTCTCTCTCTCCTTTTACGAATTAATCCACTTAATCCACGGATAAACTGAATTTATTAACGATTATAACGGTTAATCACAATCTACCGATTACTACCGATTAATTATTAAAATAACTCGAATAACTCGAAGCGTTATTCGATG
>NW_021852354.1:66662-78227 GCF_003651465.1 Formica exsecta
AAACTCAAGGTAGGAGAAAAAGTCCTCTTGTACGACGAAACAGTTCGCCGAGGACGATCAAAGAAATTGGACTCCCTATGGACCGGACCTTACACGATAATCGAAAAAAATTCGGAAGTGAACTACACAATAAAAAGGGGAAGGAAAACCATACGCGTCCACATAAATCGATTAAAACCATTTATCGAAAATTAAAAAAGTAGGAGAAAGAAGAAAAAGAAACAGAAAAATGCGCGAATAAAATAAAAAATAAAATAAATAATAAGAGAAACAGAAATAAAAAATTCCTACCTTAACGCCCTCCACTTCCACGTCCAGCACCGCGACCCCGGTTCCACTCCAGCATAGCCTGAAGAAGAGGCGACCCAGGACGAACCGCGCTAACGACACGAGGCTCCCGCGCTACGGCACCACGACCCACAGGACGAGGCCCAGGGTTGAGAAACCAACTACATCCCACGAAACGAGGAGCCGGATCCCAGCGAAACTCAAGTCCGCGAGCCCGATTGATATGGAGCGGCGGCGCGTCCACAGGCACTTCCGGCACAAAATTAACGTCACGATCGATCACTAAATCCGGAAGATCCAGCAACGCGACCTCGCAATCAAGCGCGGGCGCCGAGAGTTGGTCCCGAAAGGAACGGGCAAAATGGTCCGACACGTCTGACACCTCCACTAAGGGATACTGATCCCTAACAGAGTTTTGAGCAACACTGAAAAATAGCTCGTGACAGTTGGGAGCCATAACACCCGAAAAAACTCAAAAAACTGTTCGCACAACGCGACGAAACAGCACGCAAAAAAAATTTCCGTACAGGATTAAAAGTACGAGACGACGTCGGAAGACAGACTGAATGGAAGAGCGAATAAAAAGCCTGGAAAGGGCTAGATAAAAGCAAAAATAGCTGTATATGCATCCAGAGAAAAAGAGAATGCACCGCAAATGATTCTAAGAAAATATTATAATATAATACAAAGCTTTCTATTACAGGAGTCTTATTGCACGGAGCACCTGTAAGGAAACCGAACCTGATACCCAAGTCGAAATAAAAGAATTTAAATATGAACCGGGTATCTACTTCGAAAAAATGGGCAAGATAAACCAAATCGAATCCACATGGAAAACGGTGATAAAAATAGACATCGCCGCAATGGACCATCGACATGAACAATTGAGAAACTATATAGCACAGACGAGAGCTCTATGCTACGATAAACCATTGCAAATAAAAATGAAAGAAACCTGCCACAACCTGCTACAAATAGCAGAAAAGGACAGAGAACAAGCAGAAAAATTGCTAAAACGCCTAAAATTTGCGTACCAAGCACCCAAGAAGACAAGACGAGGGCTAATCGACGGTCTAGGAACGATAGCCAAAACACTCTTCGGCACAATGGACGCAGACGACGAAAAAATTATAAAGGAGCAATTAAATCTCATGCAAAGAAATCAGCAAACGCTGCAGCACGCGATGAAAAATCAGATTAAAATATTAAACGCAACAATTGCGCATGTTGATAATGTTGAAAAAGTTCTGCAAGAAAATGAAGAACAATTCTTAAATATAACAGAGAAGATGCGACAAGCCTGGATACAAACAGAAGCCGGATATGGACAACGAGAAGATCTCGACGAACACTTCATAATATTAAATGCCATAATAAAAGATCTATCGAACGATCTTATGGACATTATCGCGCATCTGACGAACGCGAAAAAAGAGATAATCGACATAAGATTATTACCCATCGAAAGCATTCTAGATAACATGAAGGAAACAGCGTCACAAATACCGCAGGGAACGCACTTCCCATTTCAAATATCCGCAGAAAATTGGAGAACAATCGAAAAGTTCTTAACAATTAGCGCATACTACGATAATACAAATATATTTACGATTATAAAGATTCCGCTAATCACATACCCCGAGTATGAAATAATAAAGGCAATCCCATTACCTACGCACAAATTTAATAACACATTTATATTTATAGAAGTAAATCAACCGATAATAGCGATAGATGTAGATAGCCGAACGTATTTTACGCCTACCGAAAACGATCTAAATAAATGCGTGCGTTTTGCAGGAAAATGAAGAACAATTCTTAAATATAACAGAGAAGATGCGACAAGCCTGGATACAAGCAGAAGTCGGATACGGACAACAAGAAGATCTCGACAAACACTTCATAATATTAAATGCCATAATAAAAGATCTAACAAACGATTTTATGGACATTATCGCGCATCTGACGAACGCGAAAAAAAAGATAATCGACATAAGATTATTACCCATAGAAAGCATTATAGATAACTTCAAGGAAACAGCGTCACAAATACCGCAGGGAACGCACTTCCCATTTCAAATATCCGCAGAAAATTGGAGAACAATCGAAAAGTTCTTAACAATTAGCGCATACTACGATAATACAAATATATTTACGATTATAAAGATTCCGCTAATCACATACCCCGAGTATGAAATAATAAAGGCAATCCCATTACCTACGCACAAATTTAATAACACATTTATATTTATAGAAGTAAATCAACCAATAATAGCGATAGATGTAGATAGCCGAACGTATTTTACGCCTACCGAAAACGATCTAAATAAATGCGTGCGAAATAATGACCAATATGTTTGCGAACAAAATTATCCCATACATTATTTAGACGAAGGAGCGCTATGCGAAGTACAAGCGTATGTACAGTTAGAGACATACACAAACAATTGTAATATTCGACACATACACACGAATACAACAATATGGACAGCGCTGAGTAATGCGAACTCATGGTTATACTCTACACGAGCAAACCAACCGATCGAAATAACGTGCGAAAACGACGCAACGCGAAAACTAGAAATAAAAAGAAGCGGACAAATCACATTAAAGGAAAAATGTAAATTAACGACGCAAGACGTCATAATACGAACAAAAAAGCCCGCGATAATAACAATCGTACAGACAAATCTACCAGATTACAATCTTACGATGATACATGACATACGAAACGAAAAAATACTGGACAAAATTAGACCGATAAAATTACGAAAAGTCATTAGAAACCCGACAGAATTAAGGGACCTAAGCGAAAGACTTGACGAAACAAACGAAGACTTAAATAACAATTATTTTACTACTAACGAACACGTTATATATCCCGTAGCTTCAAGTTGCACAGGAATAATAATAATAATAATAATTACCATAATAGCAATGTACGTCAAGAAAAAATATAAGACAAAAAAAAAATACCAGAAACTAATATAAATCCGATGTGCAAACCGAAAATAATTCAAGAGCACATCTACGGCACCGCAAGCGGATCGAATAGAACAGCTGAGATAGAAACCGACACCGCGATAACTAACACTGCCATGTTATATTAAAATAAAGTAACCATAAGAAATGATTGTAAAATGCGAAAAATATGTAGCAAAAAAATATGTAGACAAAAATTCACGTATAGTTAATTTTCATTTTCCAAAGGGGGAGGGATGTCGTAACCCGACCAATTTCTCAATATATTAAAAGATAAAACAAGTAAAATAAAGTAGAACAGAAAAGATTGAGAAAGAGCTGATTCAAGCAAAGCATTAAAATAGTAGAAAAAAGATCAAGAAAAGATAATTAAGAAAGAGTAAATAAGTAATAAAGGATTATTAATAAAATAAAGTAAAGAGACGTGACTAAAGAGAAGGAAGTCACGGTCAAGTTCTCGGAAGCTGAGTAAGCAGCTGACGAGACAGCTGACGAGCGGAGCACGAGACATGCTCCGGTCAGGGACACCACACTCCTCCCTAATCAACGACCTAATTGATTAAGATATATAATAAGCGCAAGATGCACCGACGCTCGCTACTCGCTCACTACTCGCTCGCATATATCGATAGTATCAAAGTACCGTACGTATCGCGCCTAACTATTATAATCATGATTAAGTGAAAAGTGTACGAAAGAATCTGTGAAATATATCAATTTATACCTAACGTTCGGGAGTGTCTTATTTCGAGCGTGGATCCTAATCCTTTGGGCGTATAAATCCCTAAAGACCTCTTCCTTAGCGGTTAGAGGCACAACAGCACACACGCACTTTCTCTTTCTCTCTCTCTATCTCACTCACTGACTCTTACCTTGTATGTAGAGATTCGTTGCCCTTTCATGTCTCGCTTGCGAAAAAAGGCAAAACGAGTAATAAGTTAAATTATTTTAAAAAAAACGATGTTATGATACGTCATTATATTTTCATATTTTACAGTTTCATATTTTCGAAACTATCGAATTTACAATGTCGGAGGCTTTAGCCGATCACAGGACACATGATAGCGTCCGCGTCGATCAGGCGTAATGTGATACATTCAATCGTTCAGCAGCCGGCAACGCTAGTACCGACATAACCTGCTTGTTGTCGTCGCGCAGTCTCCGCATCGAATAACGTGTTTCTTTCTTCGAGTTATTTTAATAATTAATCGGTAGTAATCGATAGATTGTGATTAACCGTTATAATCGTTAATAAATTTAGTTTATCGATAAAGTGCGTGGATTAATTCGTAAAAGTTTGGTAAGTGGTACAATTTGTGAGTGAAAAAAAGTTTGCTAGTTACTCGGAACGTTGTGTCGCACGGAAATATTATTTATCGAGTCGTATGAGGGCAACGAATCTCCACATACAAGGTAAGAGTCAGTGAGTGAGAGAGAGAAAAAGAGAGAGAGAGAGAGAGAAAGTGTGTGTGTGCGATCAGCTGTTTGCTACACGCGATGGGTGTAAAAGAGAAAGACAGAGAGAGAGAGAAAGAGACTGCATGTGTGCGATCAGCTGTTTGCTACACGCGATAGGTGTAAAAGAGAAAGACAGAGAGAGAGAGAGAAAAAGAGTGCGTGTGTGCGATCAGCTGTTTGCTACATGCAATGGGTATAAAAGAGAAAGACAGAGAGAGAGAAAAAGGGTGCGTGTGTGCGATTAGCTGTTTGCTACATGCGATGGGTATAAAAGAGAAAGACAGAGAGAGAGTATAATTAAAAGGCTATGAGTCGGAAAAGTATTTAATACTGTCATGCGTGATAATAAGCGATCAACGTCACCTTCGTTATCAACTCGGTAGAAGTGAGAAGAAAACGAAAAACATATGTCTATTCTTCTCTACTCTCCGAAGCTAGCGAAAGCACAGAGCGTACATATTCGCACTTGTATGTGTTATCCCCTTCACTGTCGGAGCCAGTGAGCGGGTGAACCGTCTGCGTTCTGTCATCACTGGTCATACGGGAAGTACTCTAGGGGAAATACTTCCGACAGACCCGGTCAACGCCAGCGGCTTTCTTCATACAGGTGTAGTTATTCATCGCCAGGCAAGCTAAATCTTCTACTGCCACTCACATCAGCCGGGCGTCAATGGCCATTGGAGATTGGACCGCCACTTTTAAAGCGAGTAAGCTTCAGCTTGCACCAATGGAGATTCTGCCCGTTGGAGCTATCACCGCCAAGGCTCATGCAATTTCGAAGGGACCTCCTTAATTCTTGCGGCGTCACCCTTCGCTGGTACGTCTCTTTTCGTCGTACTTGTTTGCAGTACCTTCACTGTTGTCGCCGCTCCCAGTCTCGGTGGCTCGCCATTTCGATCAGGCAACGCAAACCGCTTCGTCACGAGAGTGCACAAGGGTACACAGAGAGATAAGAATACAGAGTGGAGCACGAGCCTCAGAAGTACACGGACCAAACGACTCAAAGCAACAGCGATCGGGACGCACAGAGACGCACAGAGACGCGTGGATACAGATGGAAAACTTGATGCCCGAGTGCTGTTATACTCCGCTTAGCACTTCACCTGCCTTGCGAAAGATTAGTAGGTAGGGACTCGTGAAGTACACAAGAACCACATCGATCATCAATATGGAGAGAATGCCAACTTTAAGGCAACCTCGCGGAGGTTGTTTCAAACGGCCCTCTTCAAGGCCATCGCAAAACTATCACAAACACAATTATATATATCACAAATTTCAAATAATCGTGGGCTAGTAAGAGCCAGAACGCGGATAGTAATGCGTCAGTTTCATAGAAAAATAAGTTTTCTATGAAACTGATTATGTGCACAGGGCACGAAATTTACTTGGTGTATACCAAGATTTTTTAAAAATTAATCTCAATTCGAGATTTATAATAATCCCTCTTTACCCCCCTGGAGAGACGAAGGCGAGAAAAATATCGGGGCGAAGTCGCTGAATCGGGAATCGAACCCGAGTCTTTCGCTTGCCGGGCGACTGCTCTTACCTCTGAGCTATTCAGACCCCACACCACCGATACTTCTCATTTGCCTTATAATATCTATTACTATTAACGCCATCTTTCAGCCGGCGTGAACTAACAAATTTAAGAAATTAGGCTCTCGAGTGAACTCACAAATTCAAATAATCGCGGGCTAGTAAGAGCCAGAACGCGGATGGCAGTGCGTCAGTTTCATAGAAAAATAAGTTTTCTATGAAACTGAATATGTGCACAGGGCACGAAATTTACTTGGTGTATACCAAGATTTTTTTAAAAATTAATCTCAATTCGAGATTTATAATAATCCCTCTTTACCCCCCTGGAGAGACGAAGGCGAGAAAAATATCGGGGCGAAGTCGCTGAATCGGGAATCGAACCCGAGTCTTTCGCTTGCCGGGCGACTGCTCTTACCTCTGAGCTATTCAGACCCCACACCACCGATACTTCTCATTTGCCTTATAATATCTATTACTATTAACGCCATCTTGAGATTAATTTTTAAAAAATCTTGGTATACACCAAGTAAATTTCGTGCCCTGTGCACATATTCAGTTTCATAGAAAACTTATTTTTCTATGAAACTGACGCACTGCCATCCGCGTTCTGGCTCTTACTAGCCCGCGATTATTTGAATTTGTGAGTTCACTCGAGAGCCTAATTTCTTAAATTTGTTAGTTCACGCCGGCTGAAAGATGGCGTTAATAGTAATAGATATTATAAGGCAAATGAGAAGTATCGGTGGTGTGGGGTCTGAATAGCTCAGAGGTAAGAGCAGTCGCCTGGCAAGCGAAAGACTCGCGTTCGATTCCCGATTCAGCGACTTCGCCTCAATATTTTTCTCGCCTTTGTCTCTCCAGGGGGGTAAAGAAGAGTTATTATAAATCTCTAATTGAGATTAATTTTAGAAATCTTGGTATAGCATCAAGTAAATTTTGTGCCCTGTGCACATAATCAGTTTCATAGAAAACTTATTTTTCTATGAAACTGACGCACTACAATCCGCGTTCTGACTCTTACTAGCCCGCGATTATTAGAAATTTGTAATGTCACTCGAGAGCCTTAATTTCTTAAAATTGTCAATTATATATAGCTGTCAATAATCTACAATAAACGCTTTCCATCAACAAAGAGTCAGTTGATACGCACCTTTCACGGCATCCACAGGCCAGTCTAACTGCGGTCCGCGGGCCACGAGCTGTGATGCCAGAACGAAATCCCGCAGAGCGCTCTGCGCAATACATGTACGGGGTTCTCTGATTGTGTGCATGTGAACCGAAACCTCGTTCTGGCAACATAGGCTGCGTGTCGAGACTAAGGGCTGCAGAAAATTGCGATGGTAGGGGAAGTCTAAGCGGTAAGAATGGGATCGGTGGCTCCTTCGCTCCTGGGCTGCGTTCGGAAACATCACCCGTGTACACACGAGCATCATTTTATCTTTGTTATTTATTAAAAATTGGACAAAAATAGAATGACACTCGTATGCATACGGGTGATGTTTCCGAACGTACCTCTAACAGTTAGACAGGCCTGCTCTAGGATAAGAAAACGTGACCGAGCGACGGCCATAATATATATATGTATGTATATTATCATATATGTTGTGTGTGCGTGTGCCCGTGCGCGTCGCTTGCGTACGTGTGCACATATACACACTTGTTACTAACCAGTATAATAGACAGTTTTACGAGACACATTGTACGCTGCCTTCGGTATGCTGAGTAAACATTTAACTACTGTTGCTTCCAGTAACTCTTCATCCAATATGGCAACGCGTGATAAAATATTGTACAGTCCATCGTCACGCAGCCTTACGGCGGGGTTTCCAATTTGCTTCTCTGGAATATCTCTGCAATGACGTCAATGCAATAATAACAATTAGTTAAGACAAACAAATTAAATTCCGAGAAAACATGTTTTTTCACATATTTTCCTTAAATTATTAAGAATAAATGTGTTTTGATTATTACAACAAATATATTTGCAATAATCACACTTTACAATATAAACAATAATCTTTTTTTAAAACAATGTACATGCACATATATATGTATGTGTATGCGGGCCGTGTTTATTCTAATAATATATTTTTTTAACTCAGTGCTGTTTACAATAATTTAAAAATTTTTGTAACATTTTATTCAAAGCTTCTTACATGCTTTGGTAATCATATCGATTTATATAACTTTGAATCAAATATTACAAAAATTTTTTAATTATTGCAAAACACGTAATTAATAATAGAAAAAATATGTATGGTTATAATTACTAATAAAATATAAAATATAGAAAAAATTTTATTTTTGAAAATTTTTGCGCAATTAGAGACGTATTACATTTACGATATAAGACATCCCTGAAATTAAGCGCTCCTTATGCGCGTCCAGCGTTTTGTTGCTAACGCATAAGTAGTAAGTGGCAAGGTAGAATTGCCACGAACCACGAAATCTGCCCGAAAATTCTAAGTAGAAAACAATATTGTTTTAACCAAATCAAGTCGAAAAGAATATTTTTCTCCGATGAATAATTAATGAGATATCATAAATTATTGATTGAAGAATTTACTTGTGTGTGAGGTTAGCTCTATAGTTTTAAAATTTCTTATTTTTATTAATTGTGTGTTTTACTACTTTGTGCCGATTTATGCTATAAATCGCAGCTCCGTAATTTAAATCATATTTCAGAAAATTAAAAAGAAAATGAAATTTGTGTCTGCTCCGCACTTTTCAAATTGTGAATTTTATTTCTAAAATCTATGTTCCTGATTTTTATTCTAGATGAAAAATTAATGATCTAATGACATTTTGTCATTAGGAAAAATTGTTGTGCTTGTCGGGCATAAAAAAAAAGAAAATACAAAAATTAAAAAATTTTTTTCCCGTTCTTTTAAATAGATATTTAATCAATTTTCATAATTATCTGTACTTTTTAATCAGTTTATCCTTTCTAATTATAATTTGATACAACTTTTATAGACATTCAATAAATTCT
Source organism: Formica exsecta (assembly GCF_003651465.1). Classification (NCBI taxonomy): domain Eukaryota; kingdom Metazoa; phylum Arthropoda; class Insecta; order Hymenoptera; family Formicidae; genus Formica; species Formica exsecta. Next base: position 75,919 of record NW_021852354.1, read on the forward strand.
TTCTAATTATAATTTAATACAATTTTTATAGAGAGAAATTCAATAAATACATTACAAAATGATTTATGTATTTTTATTGTTTTTATATTTATGAATTTTTTTCAGCTAAACGAAAAGAGATAAGAATTTTTTAATGGCACTATGTGGCACAAACTTGTGACAATTTGTCAAAAAAAGAGCTAGATTTCGACAAAGTGCTAATAAGAAGTGTATTTAAAAATTTTTTTTTAATATGCTTTTAGTTATTGATTTTATATTTGTGGCACAAATATATAGTACAATACAGCACAATTAATAGAAATACACAATTCGGAAAATGCAAGGCTGTACATACACAAATCTCGTTCTTTTTTTTAATATTCTGAAATATAGTTTAAATTATTGAGCTACGGTTTATGGCACACATTGATACAAATGTAACACAGTTCAGCATAATTAATAAAAATACAAAATTCAAAAGTTACGGCATTAACTTCACAGAAATGAAAAATGTGATAAATAATGCGGCGTGTCGAATGTGGGCATTTGTATCGAATGTATACACTTAAAGGCGAGTTTACACGCGCCGCTTTCTTTTCCATTGCCATTGACAACGAAGATAAGTAATCTTTCGTATAAATATAATAGATTCATGCGAATAATTATCCATCCCGCTATATAAAAATAAAAAATGCAATAAATATACGGAATAAACGCAGCAATCAAAACTGTTATGTATTGTTATGTTATGTACTGTAAACTTTACGATTCTTTTGTTTCCGACAATTTAAGTATATATGCGGATTTAAAAAAACTATAAATGTTAAAATACCTTAGACGAAATTTGAGAGACAAGCGCCCAAAAACAATATCAGATTTAGAAAAAAATATTTTGGAAATAAATTGATAAAATCGTAGAAATTGTGACACTCTTAAAACAAGATCATTGCGATATTCTTTTAAAGATGAAATCCAGTGCATAGTCTAAAAAACAACCAGCAGATTTAGGAGAAACTATAATACATTTTGAAAAAGACAGGCAAAGGGCAAATGTTTCGCTAGATAATAAAATGAAAGATGACCATTCATTATGATAGAAATTTACAGTCGCTGGAAATCGCATGTGCATTTGTCCGACATATATGCACTGTGATAAACTTAAGAGGGTAGTAAAAATCAACTCCATATCATAGCATATGCATCGAACTCTCCGTAATCCGCATCAAACAAATGTGTTTCTCCCCAAAAAAATTACTTGCAAATAAATCGTAAACCAATATCAGATTCATCAATAGGAGATTAGTAAATATATGTGTAATAAGATTAAGTATATCTCCCCGACGAATGAGGACATTGCCACATTTTAATGCATTGAAAATTAAGAGCATTTCCACTTCCGGAAATCTAAGATTCAACTTCCAAAAAGAGCGTAAAAAAGGAAAACGCGAGGACCAATAAACCCAATTTCCTTGTCATCATGATAATCGCGAAAAATAATTTAATAAAATTTGGTTAGTATTGTATCATAAACCCACTTTTTTTGGAAGATATTTTAATTTTAAATGTAATCATCAACTATGCCATGAAAGAGGAAAAATCATTGGCTTGGTGGATCAAGTCTTCCTATTATCACATCCGAATATTTGAATTGAGTAGTATACAATGTTTTACATTCTGGCGCAGATTTCTTCCTCTATCAAAATCAACTAAAAAAACATCAAAATCACTCATAAAAGCACCAAAATCATTCATAAAAGCAACATAAAAGAAGAACTTTCAAAATATTGAAAGAAACTAAGGGCTTGACCTGAATTAACGAAATATTGGAAAAAACCCACCAAATATTGACAGAAATCCTAAATTCCAAGAGCGTCTTTCGGACTAACCCTTTCAGGCGCTTGACCTGAATTAAGAGTGTTATATTCTGAATCAAGACCAATTATAATACAACGACTAAGCGTCCTTCAGACTTAACACCCTATGGACTAAGCCTTTCAGTCACCTTTCTAGCGCGCTCTTCTGGTGATGATGAATTAATAAAAATTTTATATAATAAATGGAGAGGAAATGTTCCACATGTCAAATTATTAAACCACATTGTAATTTTGTTAAAGCAAAAAAATTAAAATATGGAATCAGTTACACATGCTATGAATGTAAAAAACTTCAAAATGAAAAAATTACTTGTGATGTATGCTTTAAAGAAGTTCCAAAACGATATATGACTAGACATTTTAAATTAGAATGGCATATCAAATTAGATAAATTTATTAATAAACTATTATAACAAAATGATGAATTATGTTCAGAACTTTCACAGATTTAAGAAT
>NW_021852355.1:0-518 GCF_003651465.1 Formica exsecta
AAATAAAACGCTTTAATGGAACGTCTTCGAGAAGCTAATTTAAAACTACAACCAGACAAATGTGAGTTTTTAAAAACAGAGGTAATTTATCTGGGACATGTAATCAGTAAAGACGGAGTAAAACCAGATCCAAAAAAATTAGAAGCAGTACAACGGTTTCCAAGACCTAAAACACCTAAGAACATTAAACAATTTTTAGGACTTGCAGGATATTATAGACGCTTTATACCGAATTTTTCAAAATTTGCCAAACCATTAACAAATTTATTAAAAAACGACACCCGCTTCGAGTGGACATCTGTGCAGGAAGAATCTTTTGAAATTTTAAAACAAAAACTATGCGAAGAACCAATACTGCAATACCCAGATTTTTCTAAACCATTCATTTTAACGACCGATGCATCAGGAATAGCCGTTGGAGGTATATTATCACAAGAGGAAATAATTAAAGACCTACCAATAGCATACGCCTCACGAACCTTAACAGATAACGAATTAAAATACGATACATATGAAAA
>NW_021852355.1:1405-2084 GCF_003651465.1 Formica exsecta
CAATATTCACTGACGCCCCTACTAAAGTTATTATTTGTCACGGACTAATTAAGTATCCACCGAAAGATTTACGTTCCGTTATAATCAGTGAAATGCATTGCTTACCGACGGAAGGACACCGGGGAGCCACAAAAACTTATAACAGAATAAAACATAATTATTACTGGGAAAACTTGAAAGCAGATGTTCAACGGTATATACAGCAATGTTTACAATGTCAATTGAAAAAACTTGTACGAGTAAAAACGAAACAACCAATGATAATCACAGACACACCAGGATCTTCTTTTGATAAAGTAGCCATGGATATTGTAGGCCCTTTACCTAAAACTGAAAGGGGAAACGAATATATTCTAACATTACAAGATCAATTAACTAAATTTTGCATGGGGATACCATTACCGAATCAAACTTCCGAAACTATCGCAGAAGCTTTTGTAGATCGATTTATTTGCGTACTTGGAGCACCAAAAGCAATATTAACAGATCAAGGCAGAAATTTCCTTAGCGATCTAATAAAGAAAATTGCAAAATTATTTAAAATTCGTAAATTTCGCACAACTTCCATCCAGCTTTCCATCCAGCCTTCCATCCTCAATCAAATAGATCATTAGAAAGATCACATCACGCATTGGGCGAATATTTAAAACAATACGCGAATGAACAAAAACAATGGGAT
>NW_021852356.1:0-886 GCF_003651465.1 Formica exsecta
AAATCTTTAATTTTTAATCTACCTTCATCATACAAAGCAACTTTTGGATCTAAAAAAGTTAATTGTTGAAAAAGTGTATCTCTAAAGCAAACGTTTAAACATTTCTCGAACTGCAGTAATATAAAAATCCAGACATGTCAATCTAATTTGTTGTGCACATTCTAAAGATAACGTTTCCAAGAAACTCTCACATTCCGGTCCTACATATACATTTTCTATCTTTTGTATATAATTTTTATTATGTAAATCAAATTCTAAATCAAAAATATCTTTTAAAATATCAAACTTTATAAAATTTTGAGCTATTTGTTTAATTATTTGGCGACTATTCTCAAATAATTTGTGTATTAAAATATTACGCGATTGAAATAAAGCATTAAAACTATTGAAAAAAAATTAATGAATACTTGAAAAATAAGATATATGCTTTTATTGAATCATTTAATAAGTATTCTAAAATAAGTTCGGCAGATTTTACTTTATCTTCTACAGTTGCTAAAATAAAATAATTTTTTAAAACTTCCCAGTTATCGAGAAGTCTAATAACACATTTGTGCAAACAAAGCCACCTCGTTTCTGATAATTTCAATATTTTACGTCTTTCAACATCAAAAAAATCCTGAAACTCACCCAAAACTGCACATCTCTTCGCACTGCCCAAAATATAAGTGGCAACTCCTCTAATTAAATTTTCGAAAGAAGAAGGTAATTTATCGCAAGCTTTACTAGCTATAAGCGCGGATGAATGGCGAAATATAAGTGGCAACTTCTCTAATTAAACTTTCGCAAGAAGAAGGCAATTTATCGCAAGCTTTACTAGCTATAAGCGCGGATGAATGGTAAATGCAATTTAACGTTACTAATTCTGGTACTTCTACTTTCAAAT
>NW_021852357.1:0-506 GCF_003651465.1 Formica exsecta
ATCGATCGGGATTTCTGCACCGAAAATGCGGTATTAAAACTGATTAAAAATAGTCAAATCGAATTTAGTACGCTTCAGGCGGGTTCATGTTGGGTGATATACATCCACCTCAATCCGAAATTATACGATTTCATAAGTTATAATTAAACATGTTTTAATGTAATTGAATTGGAATTTACCATAGTCAATCCATAGGTAAAAATAATCCCTTTTAATAAAAAATTTTATCATTTCGCAGATGAAAAGTAAATTGATTTTATGTAGTGTGAAGTCGGATTTGCTGTTATCATGAGTCACAATCGATTGTTAAATCGGTGTTTCTGCAATTGAAACGGGCTCAGTTGTTAAAAACAAATATACAATTTCTCCGCAGGAGGTCTGCCTTATATCCCCGCTTGACCGCTTTCTACTTTGAGGTTGGCTCGCCCGACCTTCGCCGCGTAGCGGCGCCGTCCGGAACAACGCGCGGACGCGTGAGCGCGTGGGCCGCCAAGTTGCGGGTCGCG
>NW_021852358.1:0-836 GCF_003651465.1 Formica exsecta
AAAAATAAATAGGGAACACTTTTCATACACTAAAAATTAGACTGAAACTCGTCGAAAAATTATTATAGACAAAAAATTAAAAAAGCATTCTAAGACGAAATTTTAACATTAATTGCAATTGGTAGCCTAAAAAATTTTATTTTATCTTTCTTGTTCTTTAAAACAAATGTGTTTAAAAAAAAACACATTGTTTTGTTTCTTAAATATCTTATGTATTTTTGACACTCTGCAGCTCAATAAATAAATTTATCTGAAAAAATTTAAATTCCATAAACTACAACATTTTACCTACAAAACGCTTTTTTAAAAATTTCCCTACGATTTCTTTTGACTTAGCTTACAACAGCGTTACAAAGCTTTAAAACTAAACCTATATTTTTTTTAAATAATGTCGACACTATGCGAAAAATCATCGCAGACAAAAAATTAAAAAAACATTTTGAAACTTGAAGTTTAAACTTTAATGTGTTAGCGATAGTTTTTTTTTATTTTTTTTGTTTTCTCATTTCTAAAAAATGAAGGTATAGTTTCAAAGTCGTGTAGCTCGACCAAAAAAAATCTATGCGTTTTATTTGTATATATAATATTAAAATTGAAAAAATTGCAATCAACCAATTAATGTTCTATGTACTTTATGTTTACGAAAATTATTTTTGTTAACATTTTAGCAACTTTCTTGCGTTTGATGTTACAATGCGCAGTAATCGAGATCGTCATTCATCTTTAAAAATATTTTGCCCATTTAAAAAAAATGAAGTTATAATTCATGACATAACATATGTGATTTCCAAGTAAATTGTTTTAAATCCTAACAAATATCTATGAAATGCCACCCC
>NW_021852359.1:0-294 GCF_003651465.1 Formica exsecta
TATGCATGTATATATGTATAGATAATAAAATGCCTGTGTGTATATGCATAGCCATTTTTATTATTATTGTATAATAATAAAAATGTTATATATATATGTGTACAAAATGTAGTGTAACAGCGAAAGCGATTGTGTTCAATATTCGATATATGTATATATGTAATAAAATGCCTGTGTATTATTGTATATATAATAATGAGAAAAGACTGCGTGTGTGAGTGCGCAATATGTAGTTATTAACAACGCGAGCGATTGCGTCCGGTAACCGATATATCTATCTATTGTGTATATAAA
>NW_021852360.1:0-805 GCF_003651465.1 Formica exsecta
AAGTAATATTTACTTGTATATAGTATGTATTTTTCTGTGTGCATGCGCTGATTTATTAAGAACCGGCATTAAAGTAAACAACAAGCAGAATCTTTTAAACATGAGCCGATATAAAAGCGTTCAAAGTTCAAAAAATGTTATTGTCATTTTCATTACTGCTTCATCATTGCTCTAGACGACCGATATGCTATCTTTCTCAATGCAAGTCATGTCAATAAGATCAAGTAATAACAATTTTCTCAATAATCAAAAGAGAACAGATGTAAACATAATCAGAAATTTGTATGTTTTTAGTGTATATTTACGATTAATTTATTATTATTATTTCAATATATGTAAAATTAAGCATGTTTAAAGAAAAAACATTTGTGATATATTTATCTATTTTTTAAACATTAGCAGATGTGTATCACTCTCTTATCGGCTTTGTGGTGTTCATTTATCGTAACACACTTTCTTTTTACTAAACAGGGACATAAATTTAAACAAATTATCATTAGTAACAATACACAATGTTAAATTAATGTTTAAGAACAATAAAATAATCGAATTTTAAAAACGTACAATAGCGCAAAATATTTGCCTAATATCAAAATAATATAGATAACAATTTCCGAAAATTGAAATTTTCAAGATCATAAAACTGCCACATATATAATGGATAATGCAAATGATGTTTAGAAGAGAAATTTACTTATATTTCTTTTATGTGTGTAAATAACATTATTATGATTGTAATAAAAACAAATCGTAAAAAATAAAGAAAAATTTGCAGATTAATTTACGTAACCTTTTACACAACACA
>NW_021852361.1:0-206 GCF_003651465.1 Formica exsecta
AAGTTTCATAACCACCGGTGAAAAAGATGACTGCTTGCGCTACTATATCGTCATCATCAAATTCTAAAATTTAATTCCTCTTTTAAACCTTTGAACTATTGTTAACTTTCTATCTTTCTCTCTTTCTTTTCTTATTAAATTAGTTTTTTTTTATTAAATACAATTAAAAATATTTCGTGCGCACTCTTTTCGTAAAGAGTCATCAT
>NW_021852362.1:0-1662 GCF_003651465.1 Formica exsecta
TGCCTCAAATTTAAGTACTTGTACATTTGTTTTACACATTTGTGTATGCATTAGTAATATAATATTTTTTAAAAAAAGTACAACAGTTTTTCAAAAAAAGATGCCACAGTTTGCGTATATATTTAATTATCTAATATATATAATATATCTATTGTATCATACTTAAAAATATTGATGCTCTGGAACGGCAAGATGTCCAATACCTAAAAATGATTTCTTAAAAATAAAATTTATTAAAAATTAATTTTAATAAAATATATTTGTTTGTGACCATTTGTTAAAAAATTCGCCAAAAAATAGGTAGATAGATTGCAAATTTAAATTTACTATTTGATAAATTGAAATTTATCGATATAAAATGTCTATATATATCCATGTTTAACATTTTATTAATAATGTAGGTTTCTTTCTATTAAGCCAATATTAGTATTAATAATATTAATAATGGGAGAACACTTAACAAGAAAAAAACTCTTTCTTAAATATGTACTTCATTTAATTATAATATTAAAATATACTAATTAATTGTTTGTGTGATTTTGTAATCCGAATCGATAATTTTGTAATCAAAATTTTAAAGAATCATATGGTGATCGTCGTTAAATCATTGTCAAATCATTGCTTTTGGGAACCGTCAAGAAAATCCGTGTTTAATTCCAGTCCTGCAACGCGTATCCCCAGGTTTCAACGGGGCACCGAACTAGAGAACATGAATGGATTCCACAAGTACCGACGAAAAATACATAATTCTACGCGATGAAGATCGTTTCGATTTCTTGACCGTACGAATCACGCATTCGCTAACATCTACCTGATATGAAGGACAGTGATACAATCTCTTTGTTGAAGCAGTGATCGCGACCAAGAATACAGAAAAAACGCGATATTCGCGATGTAATTTATTAATTCATTTAACAAATATTTAATTTTGATATGAAATTTGCGAATATATCTAATTAAAATCAAATATTAAACTTTGTAATAATTTTGTCAGTTATACACGAAATTTTGTAATATTGAAAAATCTGTTATTAAATTTCGCGAACGAACAGCTAATTTTTGATCGTTGGCTTAGCATCAAACTCCATACTATTATTCAATAATTTTTATGTTACACATTAAAAAAATTAAAAAGATGTGCGACCACGAAATTTTGAAATACAAATTTCTACTATTTATTGATAACTCAATATATTATAAATACACTGTTAAATTTTAGATTAATTTTAAAATAGAAATTTTACTAAAGAAATTAAATTTTATTCATCTATGTATTAATTTAACGAATTTTGTATTGCACGTGTCTTACAGTTTTGTGTAATTCACAATTTACAATATTACAGATTAAATAGATATAGATACAAGATAAATGCAATATATAAAATAATTTCACAATATAGATTACAAATAGTGTAATTGTGTGATGTTATCAGTATCAAATAATTTGATGTAATTATTCGGCGTTGCAAATAATTTGAAAAATGTTCGAAAACAGTAATAATAGTAAAACTTCTATTGCTTAAATTGATTAATACAATATTTCACACAATTTATATATGTGACAAATTAAACAATCCGAGATATTATTTATATTTTAACATGTAATTTAGTTTTGTTTATTTCAGTTTTACAAATTATTTGATTTCAGTTTCACAATATTAT
>NW_021852362.1:15359-16115 GCF_003651465.1 Formica exsecta
TTCAGATTAGATATAATGACGATTATTTACGCGATGTTTATCAATGACTGATTCTCAATTACAAAATTTATTAAGAATTACGTAATGCCGCGATCAAAAGAGTCATTAATAAATTTATCAATTATATTTCTCAATTGTAAAAAAAAAAATATTTAGACTATTGGTGCATTTTACTTTTCTAAAAAAATTTGACGCGTGAAAAGATAGGTGAAGTTTTGATATAAATCAACGATCAAATAAGAAAATAATAATTGCAATTAAAAGAATAAAATAAAATATCTCGAGTTGCGAATAATTTGGTGATAATGATCTGAGAAGACCAGATCAAAATATTTACGCCGGATGGCAAGCCAATTAATATTCAACAAAAAGAAAAACGATCCTAAACGTGGAGAGTTATCTCAACATGCTTTGCTTTTACATCGGGCCCCGCGAGATCGATTCGCGATGGAAAGTTAAGCGATCCGTTAAACCAGGATCCCGTTGCAGGATGGAACGAATCCCGAATCTTTCGGGCTGCTCCCAATAGCAACAATTTCAATATTTCAATGAATCAACGACAGTTATTATCGTCATCATCTTCCATTTATAAGATCAAAATTTACGCGAGAGACATATTCTTCCACTATTAAAAAATATTTTTCTTTATTAAAAAATAAATGGATATAACAATTTTTATGAAAACTTGGTCACAAATTAATATATTTAAGAATAATGAAATATATGCGCCTTTATCGCTTGTTAAATGTACAAATA
>NW_021852363.1:0-714 GCF_003651465.1 Formica exsecta
TTAATAATAAATAAATATTAATAAATACAAATAAATATTAAAAAAGGAAAATAAATCTTAGAAAATTTGGATTCAAAATTTAGTTTTCAAAGTGATAGAGTGATGAACACTTTCTCTTGGACTACTGCGTATTGTTAAAATTTATGTCAACGCTATCAGTATACTTATGTAACATATAACATTCTCGCATAAAACTTTATAAAGTCTTTGTTTCTAGATTAAATATATTATTTGTAAGTACTCGAGATGCTTTTGTTCAAGGATAATAGACAAGGTAAAAATATTTTCTATGCAAATGTTATTTTGTATTAGAAGAAAGAAATTTATTTTATTTATCGTACTCAACATTATAAAGATTACAAAACTATACACAATAATTTATTTTGTTTTACAAGGATTGTTTTATTCACTACAATTTTTACAATTCACAAGTTTTACTCTAAAATAAATTTAGTTTCTTAAAGTCTAAAGTTATTATTTTTTTCTCTCTTTTGCGAGAATAATATTTTACATGTGCGCGTATATAAAATAATTTCAATACTTATAAAAAAATAGTTCAATATAATAACATATATTATGTAACGCGGTCACCTCTCTCGACGTTCGGATCGGCTCGTCGGTGTCCGGGTTCGAGAGGAGGGGAGATTCAAGCTTGCGTAGACACACTATGGTAGAAAAGATAGTTTATTGTAGGTGAAGTATATACAGAGTAGC
>NW_021852364.1:0-25214 GCF_003651465.1 Formica exsecta
ATGACTGTTTGAATCGCTGTTTCACACGAATACTGTTTTCTAAAGTTCGACTGATGTTCTGTTATAATACAATTATCTTCCAAATACGTTTCAATTTGCTTTTTAACTACTAATTCTAACACTTTAAAATACTGCCTTTAATATATCGCACTTTAAAATACTGCCTTTAATATATCGCTAGTTATTCCCTTCTCTGTACCTTTCTTTTTCGGTAGTCCCATAACAATTTCCTGTAAATGCTCTATACTAATCATTTCAAAATTTTCCATAATTCCCTCGTTTTCAATAACATAAATAATTCTTTTACATGCATTCCCAGTTTTACTCCCATTTATAGATTTTACTATACTATTAATACTTTGTATATAATATAATAATTCCCTTAACATAAATAATTCTTTTACATGCATTCCTAGGTTTACTCCCATTTATAGATTTTACTATACTATTAATACTTTGTATATTTTGTATATAAAATTTATCTGCTATATTGCATCCTTCAGTGCCGTCTAATATTTCAAAATCTATATTCTCTACTTCCCTCTTACCCCCTGGTTCGCCTCTAATTATTTCTTTTAGTGTTTTCCACATAGATGTAGGATTTTCTTTATTAAGATCTATCATATATTCATAATACTCTTTCTTCTTTGTCTTAATTAATTTAACTACTGTATTTCTTTCAATTTTAAATTGCAACCAATTTTGTTCCGTTCAGCATACAATGCCTTCCTATATGCCTCATCCCTTTTAGCCGCTGCTTCTCTTATTTCATCCGAAAACCACTTTTTCCCTTCCCATATTCTCGACATTTTAAAATTTTTTCTAGGTGCTGTGGCGTCCAACGCATTTACTATACTATCAACAAATTTCTTCGCTCTCACACTGATATTCATATCTTGGTTTTTCTCTAATTTATTTTCCACTAATTTAATAAATTCATCTATATTAAACTCTCTATAATTCCTAACACTAAGTTCTCTGTATTTATTATCAAATTTATTCGCATTCAGTTCAACTTTAAGCCACGCATGGTCCGTTATTTTAGGTTCATGCATTACCTGCATTTCTATTTTATTATTAGCAAAAATTAAATCTATAATTGTTTTACTATCTTTCGTAATTCTCGTCGGTTTATTTACATATTGTTTCATGCCTAAGCTCAACATTGTCGTTTGTAACTTCCTTGTATAAAACGAATCTAACATAATATATCTATATTAAAGTCTCCTATTATCATACATTCTCCCCGTATTATTAACTCTTCTATTATATCCTCCAGAAATCTCACGAAATCACCATGCGATGCACTCGGTGAATGATATATTACCATTATTATTCCTCTATACAATTTTTCTTTCACCTCAATCGCAGCACACCAACAATTCGATTCTAATTTTTTTTACTAATACTATTTCATATTTAACATCATCCCTTATATATAAAACAACCCCTCCTGTATTTATATTTTCAGCATCGCATCTAATTATGCTATAACCTGGTACGTTCACTTCACTGTCTTCAATTTCAGCAGTCAATCTTGTCTCTGATAACGCTATGAATGCCGGATTTACTTTCTTCATAATCTGATGTTGTATCTCATCTTTATGCGCCATCAAACTTTGCGCGTTTGTATACAATATTATTTCCGCTTCCTTCTGTAGTTGCTATTTCGCATCTTCCCAGCCGGCTCTCCTCTTCTCCTCTTGTATCGCCCTTTTAAATGTTGGACATTCTGGGCTAAGGGCGTCGTGTTCATCACTTATCTTCAGGTTGTATGTTCGAATTTTAAACATACAATTTACACATTTTTTCTTTGTTGCCGTACATTCAATCGCTTTATGATTTCCCGCACATTTGTGGCATGTTTCATCTCGCGTACAATTTTTTGCAATATGATAGTATCCCCAGCATTTAAAGCATCTTTTAACATTAATGTGATTGAATATAGGACATTTTCTCCATCCTACATTTAGTTTCTCCTTTTTCAACATCAATTCATGCGTTTCTTCATCTACTTCAATTATTATCGAACCTTCTTCTTTTTCTCTTCTTGTCATACCGATAAAAGTGCTTAGATGATATGTACAAAAAATTAAAAAAAGATTACAAGTATATACCCCAAACATAAAGGTATCGACCTCTTCTCTGATGTCCAAGTCAGTCAAATCATTATTTCGAGATGCCGCTATTAAGAGATCCAACATGGCTAGCCGCTTTTTTTTAGCTAGAAGTAAAAAAACACATTAGCGTCAATCTTGTTTTTGCATGTCACGCTTTAATTATATAACATTGTTCTTGTTTAAAATATCGATTTTCTATTAGAAATAATATTGATTTAATTTTACGGCAGACATATGTTGCATTACGTGTAATTATGTGTTTAGTATAAATATTACAAGCATAATTTAAAATATAAAATGATGTAATTGAACTAAGATAGAAGCTGTGATTTCTTACGTACTTTCAAATACTTCGACATCATCTATCTTTTTGTCATTTTCAAGGTTTTTCAAGTATCGATTATTAGTGCGTTCGTGATAAAGTTTTCTTTCCGCGATGATCTACACAGAAGTACGATATTAAATGTTAATGATTTTTTATATTAAATAACAATAGCACATCGTACTATATCATAAAAATTAATAGCATAATGTGTTATTAATATTTATAATTAATCACATAAGCTTGCAATACGAAGGTTACGAGATTTATTATAATTTTATATAAAAGGAAGAGTTTGGGGAAGATTTAAAACTTACTTTTTCTGTAAATCCATGCAATATTTTCAAGATTTTTTTTTGCTTTCTTCCTTGTGGCGATAATGAGAATAACAAATCGTTGTAGAACCAAGGCCTGAGTATTCTAAACCGTAATTCAATAAAATCATATAATTTCAATAATGATTTAATTCCTAAATTAGAGCCGTTATAAAATCTTGAAGTTATCTTTAAGTAAACTCATAGATTATAGAGAATATAAGCAAAAGAATGTTAAACTACATTGCGAGAAGATATTTGGAATCTTCTAAAAATACTTTATATTTTTATTTTAACTACAGATTCTTTTATCAAAGATAATTTCTCTTCAAATTTTATTGCACAATCTTTAATACTTAATATTTTAACATTTACAATATTTTCAACATTTTTAAGATTGCAAACAATTTTCATTTTAAAATGAAACAATTAACGGAGCACATACAATCGATTTTAATTCCTATTTTAAATTTTTATCGAGATCGTATACTGATTGTTTACCTTGAAATGATTATTCAATAATTGATATTTAATAATTTTCAAAATGTATAGCAATATCACGATCATAACTTAAAGGATCAAAAATATATTACACAAGTATTTACTATATAATAAATTACCTGTAAACCAATAATTCGATTATATCGTGACTCGCATTTTGATACTGTTGTTGGAACTCGCCCAATTTTTGCAGAGAGATGCCCATGGCAGTTTCTACAAGTGCATTTATTATATAAGACCGGATATACAATCGAAAATTATTACAGTTGAATATTTCGTAAGTTGCTTTAAGTATGAAAAATCGGATGTTATATATCTTTCCTGCAGCATCGATACTTTATATAGAAACAAATTATCTTCTTATCTTAAGCTATGATATCATGTAGAATAAAAATTCAGAAACTTTACCGCATATGGCATTTAGCGTATGTTCACTAATAAATGGTACTAAATCTTTTACAATTGTTCCTCCGACATCTTTCAAAGATTTTGTCATACAATCGCCCTCCTTGATTAAGATATCAGCAAATTGATTCAATATATTAAAATGAAACGCCGGTGTTAACATCTTTCGTCGTGCATGCCACTTAGCACCTAAAACAAAAACAAAATAACGTAAAATTATGTGATAGAATAGATAAATAATATTATATAAGGTTACTATTCTTCTCTTAATTTAATGTTTATTGACCAATTCTTAAATATAATATTATTGTCTAAAATTTATTGTTTCATATCGAAATATTATTATCTTAAATTTATTGTTTTTATAGCAAAATTTATTTATAACTTTTTAAACCTTCTTCTTATGAAATTTTTGCAATAAAAGAAGTTGCAAGTATCAAAACAAATGTTAAACAAACTGTAACAGGAAAGTAGTACGCTTATATTAATGCTATTATGTTACCTGTGCTCGTGAGAAGTCCTGTACCAAACCATGCATGTAACATGTTATATGGAAGACCTTTTTCGATGTGCTTGGTATTGCTTAGTATCGTCTAAAATCATCGAAAACATGTTAAGAAAGAAACATCAGTTTATTATATCACTCAATTTTAGATACATAAATAATTTATTAATTGTATCTCAAATATGTAATTTTGATCGAGTATCGATATTTTCTATATTCCTCTTTTTAAGCAATCTTTCCTTACGAACAATAATCTTCTTGTGAAACGCAAGATTTTTGAATCTAACTAAATTGCAATGTCTACAGAAAATTGAATTTCTTTTATTACCTCCAAATCATCAGGATGACGGATAGTCACAACATACGTGAAAAAACTCCATACTTTAGCAATGGGATAATACTTATCACATAGGCTATTCAACCGTATCAATAGTTTCTCTAAAAAATATATTATTAATATTAATACAAAAATTAATTTTATCGTTATTTGATTGCATCTATACTCATATATGTTAAACATAGACAATTAATAATTATGATAATAATTTGCAAATTGATATTGTCGAGAGAAGAGCTAAGATATGTAATCTGCATGCGGATATATTTATACGTTACAGAGCACAAGGTTTTATGAATTTAACTTTTGCTTGTATGTGTGCATGAATGATGAGTCATCTGTCAATTAATGTAACAAAATTAGAAATTTTATACTTGCCTGTTGAACCGAATACTAGAAATGCATTGCCAGCAATCGGATAGCCCAGTGGTCCCGGTAAAAGACTGAGGAGTCGCCCATTTCTTCCATAATGTACGTAATAATGATATACCAATAAAATAAACATGGATAATAACAATATAGTGATAAACATTGTTTCTTAATGTTCTTGACCGTTTAATTGAACTTCTTCTTCCTCAGCTACTGTTTTATTGATCCTTGGATTATACACATGTCACAGAATAAATGATATTTATTGCACTACCCAGTTATACATATCAGGTGATTGCATAAGTTCGTGCCCGATTTAAATATAAACTTCAATAGATTATATTTTAGAGATAACACTTTTATTAATCAATTATATAGTCTCCATTCTTTTCTACAATGGTTTTCCAACGATCTACAAGCTTGTCGATTCCATTTTTGAAGAAAGAACTTCGTTTTTCTTGAAAAAAGTTTGTAAGGTGGTTTTCGACAACTTCCTCGGAATTGAGATTCTTGCCATTTAAACTATTCTGCAAAGACCGGAACAGATAAAAATCTGAAGGCGCAATATCTGGAGAATATGGCGGGTGCTGCAGAATTTCCCATTGCAACTCCTGCAATTTTCGCAGCGTCTGTTGAGCGACGTGTGGCCTAGCATTGTCGTGGTGGAAGATGACGCCTTTTCGATTGGCCAAAATCGGACGTTTTTCTCGAATAGCTGCAGCGAGTCTAGTTAGTTGCTCACAGTACTTGTCCACCGTGATTGTTTCGCCGCGTCGGAGCAGCTCAAAGTAAATAATTCCCTTGCGATCCCACCAAACACACAGCAACACCTTCATCGGATGCAAGCCAGCCTTTGCTACGGGTTCTGCTCCTTCAGCTGCTGTTTTCCATGTCCTCTTTCGCTGTACGTTTTTGTAGAGAATCCACTTTTCATCGCCTGTTACCATTCGATCTAAAAAAGGCTCTTTTTTGTTACGCTCGAGAAGAGAAAGAGCCACAGTCATACGGTTTAGCTTATTCCTTTCAGTCAGGAGATGCGGCACCCATGTATCAAGCTTGGAAACGTATCCAAGCTTTTTTAAATGACGAAAAGCGGTTGAATTATCGATGTTCAGCCTCTCAGCAATATCCTCAGTTGTAATCCTTGGGTTTCTTTCCACTAAGGCATGCACAATGTCATCATCAATGCCAGAAGGCCGTCCAGAGCGGGGTTGATCCTCCATGTTGAAATCACCATTTCGAAATCTGCCAAACCACTTTTTGACTGTTCGGAGAGCAGGAGCGCGGTCCAAATAAACGGTTTGAATATTTTTTTTGTGCAATCCCAACACTCATGCCTTTCCGAAATTCATATAACATTACATGCTGCAAATGCACCTTTTCGTTCTCCATTTTTAATGATTTTTCTTATGCACAAATGGACTTATCTGAACAATGTCTGACGCTAAATTGACATAAGACAACGTCATCTATTCGGTGTAAGCAACAATTACCACACGAAAACAATAGAACTCCGCCATGCAGTAACTTAATGCCATCTATGAAAATCGGGCACGAACTTATGCAATCATCCAATATATACACGGAAAAAAAAAATGCTGTTGCTTCAATTAAAGTCTACGTCACGGGCTGCCACAGACATACATAGTTCATTCAGTGATATTTTTATCAGACCAAATATCTGGATAATTGTTTTAATAATCCAGATATTTGGTTTAATAAAAAAATATCATTGAATGAACTATGTATGTTTGTGGCAGCCCGTGACGTAGACTTTAATTGAAGCAACAGCATTTTTTTTCCGTGTGGCAATGCCTGACGCTCAGATTTCGCACAAGTTAATGTGCGCATGAAAAGAATTGTGAGATTACATATTGATATTACTATCAACTCATGATAACAACATACTGACTGCAATAATTTGCTATCGTGTTATAAGTTGTGTACGTTCAACATTTACGTCATTCTCAATAAACACTGTTTGTTGCAGTAATAACATACAAATAACAAAGAATAAATGCAAATTATTTACGTATATGATATTAGAGAATATTATTTTGCAACATTACAACAGTAATGTAACAGAATATTATGGCAATATGATATTGTTCTATATACATGTATGTGTATTCCTTTGCTTGTCGCTACGCAGCGAAACCAGATTTAAGTAAGTCTTATTCAAGTTTCTGTCATGAAATCCATATAAAGTCTACAAATAACTGGTAATAACATAAGATCCAAAGTATATCTTTTTTTGTCAATTTAATTTCTGATACAATCCAACGAAGGATTCAAAATATTAAACAGATTATTTGAAATTGGGCAAAGAATTTTAGGTAAAGGAAATTAGATAAAGGAGAGATAATCAATTTACTGCCCATTTAAAGCAAAAAATTGAAATTTATACATAAATTAAATCGCGTGTTTTATAAGTAAAATAAATAATATTATTTATTTAATTACCAACTCTATGAGCAATTCTATATAAATAAATTCTATATACAGTATGTTCTATATATAACAACAATGTAACAAATGCTATATTACATGACATGTGAATATTTTTGTCATCATGTTTGTAAAAAATATGAGTAAAATATGAGCTCAGAATGCATGTTTTGCTAGCTAGGTACAGAACTGTCAATTGGCTTGAAATCCTCAATATGTTAATCGTAAATAGACATAAAGACAAAGAGAGAGATAAAGAGAGAGAGAGAGAGAAGGAGAACAATCATTGAAAAGCGTTAATTGATTATTTTTTATAATTAATAACTTTAAAGAGCTATAAAAAATATGATAAATTTGTTTATTGTAATGAAAGAAAAACATCATTTGCGTAATAAATGTGTGAACCAAATAAATTTTTTGAATTGGCCATTGTTTATAATTGTATAAGATAAAATTTTGTAAAATTCTATTGCTAATTTTGTAAGATTTTATCTAAATCTAAACAAAGATTGTTAGTATCATAATTATGACGAGTATTATTCTCATCAGTTATCTCAAACATTTAACATACAAGTTATTTTTAGCATTGTTATAATTTTATTTAGTTTATAACTATAAAAATTCTGTGCAAATTTGTAAATATCATAAATCTATAAATATACTTTTATTGCTATGCAAAGATACAAAGTTGCTTTGTAATAATCCGGAGTTATTTAATGAAGCATTTGCAAACTCTGTCATAAAGAATTATTTAAAAAATTTTTATCTTATTCTTAACAAAATTATTACTCCATTCTATTATGTTTTTATATAATATACAAATTATATAATTATTATGATTGCTTAAATGCGTTTTTCTCTCTGTTTTTGTTGTTTATTTATTTAATTGGTTAAAATTTCCATAAATATAATATAATATACATCTAATGAGATTATAACAATCAATTCAAAAGCTAACAATTTGTGGTATTTCAGAAAACTTATGTAAGAATCACGCGCTTGAACTAATTATGATATTATTAATCATATTATTCAGATTTTGCAATAAAATGTTATAAAATTTTATTTTATACAAATACTGCCGATTACCTAATAAAATCATTGATGCGACGATCAGTTGAAACACTACTCAAATGTTCGAAATAGAATTGCAAATGTCTTCAAGCAGATACATGTACCACTAAAACAAATCTTTGTGAACTAATAATAAAAATCTGAGGCGCCTATATTTATAAACGTTTTTCAGTTAAGAGCATATTAATAATGAGAGTGTCATATCTTGAGAGACAGATGGTTGATTAATGCGTGAAACGCATAAGAATTCAATACAATATAAGGAACGAGAATAATAAAATCTCATTTGTACAGTCTTTGTCTAATCAATAGGCTTCGTCTATCGCCATCGCCTAGTGCTTATTTCAGCCAGAATAAAGGTCAATGATTAGCATCGATAAACATCTTCATTAATCATCATCTTCCAATTGTAAAAGAAAGGATGGCAAAATGTCAGAAAAGAGCTTACAAGAAAATATTAGTTTAAATATAATTCTTGCATTTGCATTTATATATCATTAATCTAATGAGTTTGCATTATTAAAAAAGATAGACGTTGAAAGCAATAATAAAACAAGTCGTCGTCTACGTCAAGTTTACGCCATAAAATTGTTGTACTATGAATGTTGCTATAGTGTATATTTAATTGTTTAAATCTGTTTCTTTTTCTGCAAAAATAATGTTATCACTTTTTAAAATTATATTTATTAGAAATAAACAGAGAGAGAGAGAGAGTAGATCCTGTAGATCCTAGCCTGTCCCTGCTGCCCCCGGCCACTGTCGATGCCTTCTTCATATCTGCTTCACTTTCAACTGTAAATCTGTCAAATGGGCCAGAACACGGTACCAATTCTTGATTTTTATCGTAAATCCTATGCTTGCTTACACATCCTGGATGGTAAATCAGCTTAATACGATTCACCTGATAGCAAGACTTGCATGTCAACACCTAATTTTTTATTGTCTTTTTACATGCCGAGCATAGATATTCGGCATATTCATCGTCCATGCCAATAATTATTGGCCGAAATCGCAAATATCAGCGTAAGCGATCAGTCACCTCTGTTCCACTGTCACACGTCAGCACTTTTGTGTCCACCTTTAATGTCTGCCTGTCGTGTGAGACTTTGGTGTCCCAGACAGGAAATGCACTTCTCACTCCCACAAATCAGCATATCCCGGCTAGATAACACTCAAGGCTAATGCCGGTCTATGCCGCTATGACTTGAATAACTTTCTATCAATCCCCGTAACTATTTAACCGTTTAAAAGTTATTACTTTTGCGGAGCGATGTTTGACACGTCTTCTCCACTGCAGAGAAAGAGAGAGAAAGAGAGAGAGAGAGAGAGAGAGAGAGAGAGAGAGAGAGAGAGAGAGAGAGAGAGAGAGAGAGAGAGAGAGAGAGAGAGAGAGAGAGAGAGAGAGAGAGAGAGAGAGAGAGAGAGAGAGAGAGAGAGAGAGAGAGAGAGAGAGAGAGAGAGAGAGAGAGAGAGAGAGAGAGAGAGAGAGAGAGAGAGAGAGAGAGAGAGAGAGAGAGAGAGAGAGAGAGAGAGAGAGAGAGAGAGAGAGAGAGAGAGAGAGAGAGAGAGAGAGAGAGAGAGAGAGAGAGAGAGAGAGAGAGAGAGAGAGAGAGAGAGAGAGAGAGAGAGAGAGAGAGAGAGAGAGAGAGAGAGAGAGAGAGAGAGAGAGAGAGAGAGAGAGAGAGAGAGAGAGAGAGAGAGAGAGAGAGAGAGAGAGAGAGAGAGAGAGAGAGAGAGAGAGAGAGAGAGAGAGAGAGAGAGAGAGAGAGAGAGAGAGAGAGAGAGAGAGAGAGAGAGAGAGAGAGAGAGAGAGAGAGAGAGAGAGAGAGAGAGAGAGAGAGAGAGAGAGAGAGAGAGAGAGAGAGAGAGAGAGAGAGAGAGAGAGAGAGAGAGAGAGAGAGAGAGAGAGAGAGAGAGAGAGAGAGAGAGAGAGAGAGAGAGAGAGAGAGAGAGAGAGAGAGAGAGAGAGAGAGAGAGAGAGAGAGAGAGAGAGAGAGAGAGAGAGAGAGAGAGAGAGAGAGAGAGAGAGAGAGAGAGAGAGAGAGAGAGAGAGAGAGAGAGAGAGAGAGAGAGAGAGAGAGAGAGAGAGAGAGAGAGAGAGAGAGAGAGAGAGAGAGAGAGAGAGAGAGAGAGAGAGAGAGAGAGAGAGAGAGAGAGAGAGAGAGAGAGAGAGAGAGAGAGAGAGAGAGAGAGAGAGAGAGAGAGAGAGAGAGAGAGAGAGAGAGAGAGAGAGAGAGAGAGAGAGAGAGAGAGAGAGAGAGAGAGAGAGAGAGAGAGAGAGAGAGAGAGAGAGAGAGAGAGAGAGAGAGAGAGAGAGAGAGAGAGAGAGAGAGAGAGAGAGAGAGAGAGAGAGAGAGAGAGAGAGAGAGAGAGAGAGAGAGAGAGAGAGAGAGAGAGAGAGAGAGAGAGAGAGAGAGAGAGAGAGAGAGAGAGAGAGAGAGAGAGAGAGAGAGAGAGAGAGAGAGAGAGAGAGAGAGAGAGAGAGAGAGAGAGAGAGAGAGAGAGAGAGAGAGAGAGAGAGAGAGAGAGAGAGAGAGAGAGAGAGAGAGAGAGAGAGAGAGAGAGAGAGAGAGAGAGAGAGAGAGAGAGAGAGAGAGAGAGAGAGAGAGAGAGAGAGAGCGAGGCATGCACGAGTGTGGGAAAAGGAAAGGAGGCGCAGAAATAATAAGTATAATAAAATAAAATATGTGCCAGCGTAAGTGCTGGTAATCTGTCCACTAGATCCACCATGTGGTGACGGTGGAAGATCGTATTATTAATTGGGAGCAGAAGAGGGGGCTGCTTAGGCGTAGTGGTTTAGGATGGACTACTCGAGGAGGCTTCCATTCATACTGGTGGTGAGTCAAGACTCATCGCTGAGCGGCTACGGGGGCCAATTTTCAATCGTTTAATATGATTGGACCGCTCTGGAGACGTGCTGGGGATTTCGTCTCTCCGTGACAATCGGCACTGCATCAGTTGCCCGGAAAGCGAAAGACTCGGGTTCGATTCCCGATTCAGCCACTCGTACCTCGCA
Organism: Formica exsecta; assembly: GCF_003651465.1. NCBI lineage: Eukaryota > Metazoa > Arthropoda > Insecta > Hymenoptera > Formicidae > Formica > Formica exsecta. Next base: position 11,412 of record NW_021852364.1, read on the forward strand.
TATTTTTTCAGACCCGCAAATGTTGTTTTCTAACAGTTATTTGTCGGGCTGAGGAAGTGTATAAACGCCCTACACAGACACGACAGTGCCGCTGCCACGGCAGAGATGGATGCTTGGTTCGTGCCTCCTCCCGCCTTAAATCCCCCCCTCGCTTCACTCTCGGGAACTGTTGTAGATCCTGTAGATCCTAGCCTGTCCCTGCCGCCCCCGGCCACTGCCGATGCCTTCTTCATATCTGCTTCACTTTCAATTGTAAATCTGTCAAATGGGCCAGAACACGGTACCAATTCTTGATTTTTATCGTATGCTTGCTTACACATCCTGGATGGTAAAACAGCTTAATACGATTCACCTGATAGCAAGACTTGCATGTCACCACCTGATTTTTTATTGTCTTTTTACATGCCGAGCATCGATATTCGGCATATTCATCGTCCATGCCGATAATTATCGGCCGAAACCGCTAATATCAGCGTAAGCGATCAGTCACCTCTGTTTCACTGTCACACGTCAGCACTTTTGTGTCCACCTTTAATGTCTACCTGTCGTGTGAGACTTTGGTGTCCCAGACAGGAAATGCACTTCTCACGCCCACAAATCAGCATATCCCGGCTAGATAACACTCATGGCTAATGCCGGTCTATGCCGCTATGACTTGAATAACTTTCTATCAATCCCCGTAACTATTTAACCGTTTAAAAGTTATTACTTTTGCGGAGCGATGTTTGACACGTCTTCTCCACTGCAGAGAAAGAGAGAGAAAGAGAAAGAGAGAGAGAGAGAGAGAGAGACGAGCATTATACAATTTTATTCTTTTCTTTCTTTCATTTAACAAGTTTCTAAAATATTAAAAATATTATGTAATAAAGATATAAAGATCCAAAATTGATAAAATATGAGAGAAAAAAATTACACGCAAACTTTAAATATAATATTATTATCTTAAATTTATTGTTTTATATAACAAAATATATTTATAACTTTTTGAACCTTCTTCTTATGAAATTTTTGCGGTAAAAGGAGTTGCAAGTATCAAAACAAATGTAAAACAAACTGTAATAGGAAAGTAATACGCTTATATTAATGCCATTATGTTACCTGTGCTCGTGAGAAGTCCTGTACCGAGCCATGAATGTAACATGTTATACGGAAGACCTTTCTCGATGTGCTTGGTACTGTTTAGTATCGTCTAAAATCATCGAAAACATGTTAAGAAAGAAACATCAGTTTATTACATCACTCAATCTTAAATACACAAATAATTTACTAATTGTATCTGAAATTTTGTCTATGTAATTTTGATCGAGTATCGATATTTTCTTTATTCATCTTTTTGAAAAACCTTTTTTACGAGCAACAATCTTCTTGTGAAACGCAAGATTTTTGAATATAACTAAATTGCAATGTCTACGGAAAATTGAATTTCTCTTATTACCTCCAAATCATCAGGATGACGGATAGACACAGCATACGTGTAGAAACTCCAAAATTTATAAATAGGATAATATGTATCACATAGGCTATGCAACAGTATCCATAGTTCCTCTGAAAAATATATTATTAATATTCATACAAAAATTAATTTTATCGTTATTTGATTGCATCTGTACTCATATACGTTGAAAATAGACAATTAATAATTACGATAAATTACCAACTCTATGAGTAAATCTATATAAATAAACTATATACAGCGTATGTTGTGTATATAACTACAATGTAACAAATGCTATATTACATGACATGTGAATATTTATGTCATCATGTTTGTAAAAAATGTGAGTAAAATATGAGCCCAGAATGCATATGTTTTGCTAGCTAGGTACAGAACTGACAATTGGCTTGATATCCTCAATATGTTAATCGTAAATAGACATAAAGAGAAAGAGAGAGAGAGAGAGAGAGAAAGAGAACAATGTTTGAAAAGCGTTAATTGTATATTTTTATAGTTAATAACTTTAAAGAGCTATAAAAAATATAGTAGATTTGTTTATTGTAATAAAAGAAAAACATCGTTTGCGTAATAAATTCGTAAATCAAATAAATTTTTTGTATTGGCCATTGCTTATAATTGTATAAGATAAAATTTTGTAAGATTGTATTGCTAATTTTGTAAGATTTTATCTAAATCTAAACAAAGATTAATAGTATCATAATTATGACAAGTATTATTCTTATCAGTTATCTCAAACATTTAACATACAAGTTATTTTTAGCATTGTTATAATTTTATTTAGTATATAACTATAAAAATTCTGTGCAAATTTGTAAATATTATAAATCTATAAATATACTTTTTTAGCTATACAAAGATACAAAGTTCATTTGTAATAATCCGGAGCTATTTAATAAAGCATTTGCAAACTCTGTCATGAAAAATTATTTTAAAAATTTTTATCTGATTCTGAATAAAATTATTACTTCATTATATTTTGTTTTTATATAATATACAAATTATATAATTATTGCGATTGCTTAAAAGCGTTTCTCTCTTTGTTTTTGTTGTTTATTTAATTGTTAAAAATCTCCATAAATATAATATAATATACATCTAATGAGATTATAACAATCAAACCAAAAGCTAACAATTTGTGGTATTTCAGAAAACTTATGAAAAAATCACGCGCTTACACTAATTATGATATTATTAATCATATTATTCAGATTTGGCAATAAAATGTTATAAAATTTTATTCTATACAAATACTGCCAATTACCTAATAAAATCATTGATGCGACGATCAGTTGAAACACTACTCAAATGTTTGAAATGGAATTGCAAATATCTTCAAGTAGATATATGTGCCAGTAAAACAAATCTTTGTGAACTAATAACAAAAATCTCAGACGCCTATATTTATAACCGTTTGTCAGTTAAGAGTATATTAATAATGAGAGTGTCATATCTTGAGAGGCAGACGGTTGATTAATGCATGAGAATTCAATACAATATTAGGAACGAGAATAATAAATTCTCATTTGTCAGCTTTTGTTTAATCAATAGGCTTCGTCTACCGCCATCGCCTAGTGCTTCTTTCAGCCACAATAAAGTTCAATGATTAGCATCGATAATTATCTTTATTAATCATTATCTTCCAACTGTAAAAGAAAAAATAGCAAAATGTTAGAGAAGAGCGTATAAAAAAATCTTAGTTTGAATATAATTCTTGCATCTGCATTTACATATCATTAATCTAATGAGTTCGCATTATTAGAAAAGATAGACGTTGAAAGCAATGAAATAATAAAACAAGTCGTCGCCTACGTCAAGTTTACGCCAAAAAGTTGTTGTACTATGAATGTTGCTATAGTGTATATTTTATTGTTTAAATCTGTTTCTTTTTCTGCAAAAATAATGTTATCACTTTTGAAAATTATATTTATTAGAAATAAAGAGAGAGAGAGAGGGTGAGAAGCGGGTGGAGAAGGAGGAAGGAAAAGGGGAGGAGAGAGATTGAATGATTGATTGATTGATCTTTATTAGCTTTCTCAGCTATTTGTAATACAAATCTAGTTTATATTAATTACGATATACTCCTTTAACATTCGCTTAAACGGCACAATTCTTTCATTCCGCTTTATTTCAGCTGGCAAGGCGTTATACATTTTCATTCCTTCGTAAAACATGCTCTTTTGCGCACTCTTTGTTCTGCGATATTTTATTGCAATATACCCAGCTTGTCGTGTTTACCTTTCACTCTCATTTCCCACAATTTCTAATCTATTTCTTAATTGCTCCGGTAACATGTTCCTTAAAATCTTAAAAATAAATATACACACATTATAATATAGCCTCTGTTTTATGGACATAAACTGCAGCGCTTGCAGCATAAGCTCCACTTTGGTATGTCTATCACATTGCAATATGATCCTCATGGCCCGGTTTTGTGCTTTTTGCAATTTACTCAACTGTGTTTCTCCCATATCAATTAACAGCGTCGCACAATACTCAAAGTGAGGTGCTATAATTGTCTTATATACAATACATCTAGTGTATGCCGATATGTAATTACCTATTCTATTTAAAAAACTCGTTTTTTTCTTCTATTTATAGCATATAATCACAGTGGTCCTTAAATCGTTATCTATCGTCTATAATTATGTCTAGATATTTCATTATTTCCACACGTTCTATCTCAATTTCATCCAAACATTTCAATGTAATATTACGTCGCAGTTCTTTTCTTATACTTCTGACTATCATATATTTCGTTTTCCCTGCATTCATTTTTAACTTATTTATATTCATTCACTCTTTTATTATAGTAAATGCCATATTCATTTTGCTCTTTAATTCCGCGCTGTTTTCTCCAGTTACATATTAACGTGTTATCTGCAGACATTTTTATATTACATCCTTCTAGACAGATTTTGATTATATCATTTATATATACTATAAATAACAAAGGTCCTATTACAGATCCTTGTGGTACTCCATATTCTGTGAAGCATCATTAATTGTTAAATTGAATCTGCTATGTTCTATTCTTTAAATACAGGTAAAATCTTAATCATTTTAAAACTATTCTTCTAATTCCATATTGATACAATTTCTCTAATAATATTTTTCTATCTATTGTTTCAAAGACTCGTTTAAGATCCATTAAAATTACCCCCACCATTTTTGCCTCATTAACTATCAGTTTTCATTCATCAATGACTGTTTGGATCGCTGTTTCACACAAATACTGTTTTTTAAAGCATGACTGATGCTCTGTTATAATATAATTATCTTCCAAATACGTTAATTTAATTTGCTTTTTAATTACTAATTCTAACATTTGTTTAGATATTGGTAACATATTAATTTGCTTCTCCAGCTTTATCTATTTTTGGAATCGGTATTATCGTAGACGTTTTCCAATCTTCTCGATAGCAACTCTCCTTCAAAGAGTTATTTATTATATCAACAAATTCTTCTTTTATTATGCAAATCACTGCCGTTAATTTATCGCTAGTTATTTTACGGTAGTCCCATAATAATTTTCTGTAAATGCTCTATTCTAATCATCTGAAAAATTTTACATAATTTCCTCGTTTTCAGTAACATAAATAATTCTTTTACACGCATTTCCAGGCTTACTTCTATTTATAGATTTTCCTATACTATTAATACTTTGTATAAAATATAAATTAAATTTATCTGCTATATTGCATTTTTCAGTGCTGTCTAATATTTGAAAATCTATATCCTTTAATTTCTTTTTACTTTCTGGTTCGCGCGCGGAAGAGAGAGAGAGAGAGAGAGAGAGAGAGAGAGAGAGAGAGAGAGAGAGAGAGAGAGAGAGAGAGAGAGAGAGAGAGAGAGAGAGAGAGAGAGAGAGAGAGAGAGAGACGAGCATTATACAATTTTATTCTTTTTTCTCTTTCATTTAACATGTTTCTAATGTAACATGTCTCATTTAACATGTTTCATTTAACATGTTTCTATGTAATAAAGATATAAAGACCAAAATTGATAAAACATGAGAGAAAAAAATTACACACAGAAGTAATAAAAGAATTAATTAGAAGTAAAATTTAACGTATAATATACGTACAATCACATATTAGATCATTTTTTTCTATAAAACATTTTCATCAATTTCTTACACTCATATGGTATCCGTGTTAGTTTTGAACAGTTGTTTGCGGCTGATAGGGATGAATTTTATATGAACTGGATGACAAGGACGAATTATCAAATCGGCCTGCAACCGGATATCCTTTAAATAATCTACGGGCTCTAAGTAAAAATTGTGCACCAAAGGAGCTATCATAGCTTTCAACTCCAGCATACCGAATCTTTGACCTACAATTCGAAATCTTATCACAAACTATCGACACGAGTAGAAAAGAAAATCGCGAGCAATTCATTCACCTATGCAATTCCTCGGTCCTGCGCTGAAGGGTAGATAGGAATAAGGATGACGATTCTGCATCCTCTCGGGCAAAAATCTATCCGGATCAAATACTTCTGGATTTGACCAAAAATTTGGATCTCTGTGAACTCCGTAAATATTAAGATGTAAGATCGTTCCAGCAGGTATAACATATGAGTCTAAAAAGCAAAAGTATTACAAAATTACAAAATATACAAATTTATGAAATAAAGAGTTCTTTTGAGAAATAACATGAACATAATATTGTATTCTTCAAATGTTAAAGCAATAAAACTTGTTTTACATTCAATAATAAATACTCCTTATAATGTGACATGTTCAAAAATATATAAAAAAAGTGATTAATTACGTAATTTTACATCTTCTCCAATGTTTCGTAATATGAAAAATACGCTGGGATATAAACGTAGCGCTTCCTTTAAACATCTGTCTAAATATGGTAAATTTTGCAACGATCTCATGGTAAGTTTCCCTCCGTTTTCTTGCATTACGTTATCAACTTCAACCCTCACACGTTCCTATGTCATCGATAATAATTAATGTGTATTTCTTAATATTTCGGCTTTTATAGGCATAGATACAAAAAAAATTCCAATGAATTAAAAAATACATTGCAACAAAAGTTTTCTGTATTATTTTGAATAAAAATTTCAAATTAAATAATATATTACAATATACTGAGAAAAAAGTACCTGGACATCTTTGTGTTCAGCTAATAGTAATAAAACAAAGGTAATACTCATCGCTGTAGTATCGTGACCCTGTAATCATTATTATATGAATATCGTCATACCGATAAACGTGCTTAGATACTGTGTACAAAAAAATAAAAAAATATTACAGATACAGACCTCAAACATAAAAGTATCGATCTCTTCTCTGATGTCCAAATCAGTCAAATCATTATTTTGAGATGCAGCTATTAAGAGATCCAACATGGCCATCCGCTTTTTTTTAACTAGAAATAAGAAAACACATTAGCGTCAATCTTGTTTTTGCATGTCATGCTTTAATTATATAACATTGTTCTTGTTTAAAATATAGATTTTATATTAAAAATAATAATGATTTAAATTAACGGCAGACATATGTTGCATTATTACGTGTAATTATGTGACTAGTATAAATATTACAAGCATAATTTAAAATATAAAATGATGTAATTGAACTAAGATAGAAGCTGTGATTTCTTACGTACTTTCAAATACTTCGACATCATCTATCTTTTTGTCATTTTCAAGGTTTTTCAAGTATCGATTATTAGTGCGTTCGTGATAAAGTTTTCTTTCCGCGATGATCTACACAGAAGTACGATATTAAATGTTAATGATTTTTTATATTAAATAACAATAGCACATCGTACTATATCATAAAAATTAATAGCATAATGTGTTATTAATATTTATGATTAATCACATAAGCTTGCAATACGAAGGTTACGAGATTTATTATAATTTTATATAAAAGGAAGAGTTTGGGGAAGATTTAAAACTTACTTTTTCTGTAAATCCATGCAATATTTTCAAGATTTTTTTTTGCTTTCTTCCTTGTGGCGATAATGAGAATAACAAATCGTTGTAGAACCAAGGCCTGAGTATTCTAAACCGTAATTCAATAAAATCATATAATTTCAATAATGCTGTAGTATCGTGACCCTGTAATCATTATTATATGAATATCGTCATACCGATAAACGTGCTTAGATACTGTGTACAAAAAAATAAAAAAATATTACAGATACAGACCTCAAACATAAAAGTATCGATCTCTTCTCTGATGTCCAAATCAGTCAAATCATTATTTTGAGATGCAGCTATTAAGAGATCCAACATGGCCATCCGCTTTTTTTTAACTAGAAATAAGAAAACACATTAGCGTCAATCTTGTTTTTGCATGTCATGCTTTAATTATATAACATTGTTCTTGTTTAAAATATAGATTTTATATTAAAAATAATAATGATTTAAATTAACGGCAGACATATGTTGCATTATTACGTGTAATTATGTGACTAGTATAAATATTACAAGCATAATTTAAAATATTAAATGATGTAACTGAACTAAAATAGAAGCTGTGATCTCTTACGTACTTCCAAATACTTCGACATCATCTATCTCTTTGTCATTTTCAAGGTTTTTCAAGTATCGATTATTGGTGCGTTCGTGATAAAGTTTTCTTTCCGCGATGATCTACACAGTACAATATTATTTTTTAATGATTTTTTATATTAAATAACAATAGCACATCGTACTATATCATAAATATTAATAACATATTATGTTATTAATATTTATGATTAATGACGTAATCTTGCAATACGAAAGTTACAAGATTTATTATAATTTTATATAGAAAGAAGAGTTTGGGGAGTATTTAAAATATATCATGATTTAAAACTTACTTTTTCCGTAAATCCATGCAATATTTTCAAGATCTTTTTTTGCTTTCTTCCTTGTAGCGATAACGAGAATAACAAATCGTTGTAGAACCAAGGCCTGAATCCTCTAAACCGTAATTCAATAAAATCATATAATTTAAATAATGATTTAATTCCTAAATTAGAGCCGTTATAAAATCTTGAAGTTATCTTTAAGTAAACTCATAGATTATAGAGAATATAAGCAAAAGAATGTTAAACTGCATTGCGAGAAGATATTTGGAATCTTCTAAAAACACTTTATATTTTTATTTTAACAACAGATTCTTTTATCAAATATAATTTTAATTTCTATTTTAAACGAATCGAAGTCTTATACTAACTGTTTACCTCCAAATGATTATTCAATAATTAATATTTTTTCAAAATGTATAGCAATATCACAATCTTAAAAGATCACGAATATATTACACAAGTATTTACTATATAATAAATTACCTATAAATGATCAATTTGCCTATATCGTGAATCGTATTTCGATACTGTTGCTGGAACTCGCCGTCTTTTTGCAGAGGAACGCCCATGGCAGTTTCTACAAGTGCATTTATTATATAAGACCGAATATACAATCGAAAATAATTACAATTGAATATTTCGTAAGTTGCTTTGAGTATAAAAAATCGGATGGTATATCTCACTCACAGGTACGTAACTAAGTCGTTCACTACTATTCTTCTCTTAATTTAATGTTTATTGACCAATTTTTAAATTTAATATTATTATCTTAAATTTATTGTTTTTATAGCAAAATTTATTTATAACTTTTTAAACCTTCTTCTTATGAAATTTTTGCGATAAAAGAAGTTGCAAGTATCAAAACAAATGTTAAACAAACTGTAACAGGAAAGTAGTACGCTTATATTAATGCCAATATGTTACCTGTGCTCGTGAGAAGTCCTGTACCGAGCCATGGATGTAACGTCTTATATAGAAGACCTTTTTCGATGTGCTTGGTATTGTTTAGTATCGTCTGAAATCATCGAAAACATGTTAAGAAAGAAACATCAGTTTATTATATCATTCAATCTTAGATACACATATAATTTATTAATTGTATCTCAAATATGTAATTTTGATCGAGTATCGATATTTTCTCTATTTTTCTATTTAAGCGATCTTTCCTTACGAGCAATAATCTTCTTGTGAAACGCAAGATTTTTGAATCCTTGCAAATTGATATTATCGAAAGAAGAGCTACGATATGTAATCTGCATGCGGATATTTTTGATAGATATCACATCACAAGGTTTTATGAAATTAACTTTTGCTTGTATGTGTGCACGAATGATGAGTCGTCTGTCAATTAATGTAAATACATCAGAAATTTTATACTTGCCTGCTGAAAGGAATACTAGAAATGCATTGCCAGCAATCGGATGGCCCGGTGGTCCTGGTAAAAGATTAACGAGTCGCCCGTTTCTTCCATAATGTACCTAAGAAGAATATACCAATAAGATAAACATGGATGACAACAATATAGTGATAAACATCGTTTCTTGATGTCCTTGACCGTTTAATTAAACTTCTGATCTTCTTCAGCTTACTGTTTTACTGATACTTGAATACACGTTACAAAAATCTTTTTTATTTTTGTTATTTATTTAATTGTTAAAAGTTTCCGTAAAAATAATATAATATACATTTAATAAAATTATAATAATTGGATCAAGCTTTATTAATTGTATCTCAAATATGTAATTTTGATCGAGTATCGATATTTTCTCTATTCCTTTTTTTAAGCAATCTCTCCTTACGAGCAATAATCTTCTTGTGAAAAGCAAGATTTTTGAATCTAACTAAATTGCAATGTCTACCGAAAATTGAATTTCTTTTATTACCTCCAGATCATCTGGATGACGGATAGATACAACATACGTGAAAAAACTCCAAACTTTATAAATAGGATAATATGTATCACATAGGCTATGCCACAGTATCCATAGTTCCTCTGAAAAATATATCATTAATATCGGTACAAAAATTAATTTTATCTTTATTTGATTGCATCTGTACTCATATACGTTGAAAATAGACAATTAATAATTATGATAATGACTTGCAAATTGATATTATCGAAAGAAGAGCTACGATATGTAATCTGCATGCGGATATTTTTGATAGATATCACATCACAAGGTTTTATGAAATTAACTTTTGCTTGTATGTGTGCACGAATGATGAGTCGTCTGTCAATTAATGTAAATACATCAGAAATTTTATACTTGCCTGCTGAACGGAATACTAGAAATGCATTGCCAGCAATCGGATAGCCCTGTGGTCCCGGTAAAAGACTGAGGAGTCGCCCATTTCTTCCATAATGTACGTAATAATGATATACCAATAAAATAAACATGGATAATAACAATATAGTGATAAACATTGTTTCTTAATGTTCTTGACCGTTTAATTGAACTTCTTCTTCCTCAGCTACTGTTTTATTGATCCTTAGATTATACACATGTCACAGAATAAATGATATTTATTGCACTACCCAATTATATATAGCAATGCCTGACGCTCAGATTTCGTACAAGTTAATGTGCACATGAAAAGAACTGTATGGTCATATATTGATATTACTGTGTCAATCCATGATAACAACATACTGACCGCAATGATTTATTATCGTGTTATAAGTTGTGTACGTTCAACATTTCCGTCATTCTCAATAAACATTATTTGTTGCAGTAATAACATACAAATAACAAAGAATAAATGCAAGTTATCTACGTATATAATATTAGAGAATATTACTTTGCAACATTACAACAGTAATGTAACAGAATATTATGGCAATATGATATTGTTCTATATACATGTACGTGTATTCCTTTGCTTGTCGCTACGCGGCGAAACCAGATTTAACTAACTCTAATTCAAGTTTCTGCCATGAAATCCATATAAAGTCTACAAATAACTGATAATAACATAAGAGCCAAAATATATTTTTTCTTATCAATTTAATTTCTGACACAATCCAACGAGAGATTCAAAATATTAAACAGTTTATTTGAAATTGAGCAGGTAAATAAGAAATAATTCATTTACTGCCCATTTAAAGCAAAAAATTGGAATTTATACATAAGTTAAATTGCGAGTTTTATAAATAAAATAAATTATGTTATTTATTTAATTACCAACTCTATGAGCAATTCGATATAAGTAAACTCTATACAGCGTATGTTCTATATATAACTACAATGTAACAAATGCTATATTACATGACATGTGAATATTTTTGTCATCATGTTTGTAAAAAATATGAGTAAAATATGAGCTCAGAATGCATATGTTTTGCTATCTGGGTACAAAACTGAAATTGCCTCGATATCCTAAATACCTTAATCGTAAATAGACGAAGAGAGAAAGAGAAAGAGAGAGAGAAAGAGAACAATCATTGAAAAGCGTTAATTGTATATTTCTTATAGTTAATAACTTTAAACAGCTATAAAAAATATGGTAAATTTGTTTATTGTAATGAATGAAAAACATTATTTGCATAATAAATGTGTGAACTATATAAATTTTTTGGATTGGCCATTACTTATAATTGTATAAGATAAAACTTTGTAAGATTTTATTGCTAATTTTGTAAGATTTTATCTAAATCTAAACAAAGATTAATAGTATCATAATTATGATGAGTATTATTCTTATCAATTATCTCAAACATTTAACATACAAGTTAATTTTAGCATTGTTATAATTTTATTTAGTATATAACTATAAAAATTTTGTTCAATTTTGTAAATATTATAAATCTATAAATATACTTTTATTGCTATGCAAAGATACAAAGTTGCTTTGTAATAATCCGAAGCTATTTAATGAAGCATTTGCAAACTCTGTCATACTGTCATATTTTAAAAATTTTTATCTGGTTCTTAATAAAATTATTACTCCATTATATTTTGTTTTTATATAATATACAAATTATATAATTATTGCGATTGCTTAAAAGCGTTTCTCTCTTTGTTTTTGTTGTTTATTTAATTGTTAAAAATTTCCATAAAAATAATATAATCTACATCTAATGATATTATAACAATCAAACCAAAAGTTATCAATTTGTAGTATTTCAGAAAACTTGTGTAAAAATCACGCGCTTACACTAATTATGATATTATTAATCATATTATTCAGATTTTGCAATAAAATGTTATAAAATTTTATTCTATACGAATAATGCCGATTACCTAATAAAATTATTGATGCGACGATCAGTTGAAACACTACTCAAATGTTTGAAATGGTATCTTCAAGCAAATATCTTCAAGCAGATATATGTGCCAGTAAAACAAATCTTTGTGAACTAATAACAACAATCTCAGACGGCTATATTTATAACCGTTTTGCAGTTAAGAGAATATTAATAATGAGAGTGTCGTATCTTGAGAGACAGACTGTTGATTAATTCGTGAAACGCATGAGAGTTCAATACAATATACATATAAGAATGAGAATAATAAAATCTCATTTGTACAGTTTTTGTCTAATCTAATAGGCTTCGTCTATCGCCATCGTTTTATGCTTATTTCACAATAAAGTTCAATGATTAGTATCAATAATCATCATCTTCCCATTGTAAAAAAAAAGAATAGCAAAATGTCAGAGAAGAACAAGAAGATCTTAGTTTGCTGAATATAATTCTTGCATCTACATTTATATATCATTAATCTGATGAGTTTGTCGGTAAAAAAGATTGACATTGAAAACAATGAGATAATAAAACTCGTACACGTGTCAAGTCCACGCCAAAAAAAATTGTTGTGCAAATGGATGTTGCTAAAGTGTATATTTTATTGTTTAAATCTGCCTTTCTTTTTAAAAAAGTAATGTTATCGCTTCTCAAAAATTGCATTTATTAGAAATAAAGAGAGCATTATAAACTTTTATTCTTTTCATTTAACATGTTTTTGAAATATTACAAATTTAATGTAATAAAGATATAAAGATTCAAAACTAATATAAGAGAGGAAAAATATGAGAGAGGAAGATAATATAATTAGAAGATATTATAATTAGAAGTAAAATATATTTAACGCGCGCGCGCGCGTGAAATATACACACAATGGCATATTAGATAATTTATTATCGTATAAAACATTTTGAAGATATTGAAACATGCTAATAAAAGAATAAATTTGTTTAATATGTATAACTTTTTCATTTCCACTAGAACAACACAGGCGCGAGCTACGTGCGCGCTTTTTATTATAAAAAATAATTTAATAAATAATTTAATAAACAATTATAAAATCTAAATATAATCTAAATATGATCATCATCATCATCATCCATCATCATCATCATCATCATCATCACCTTCCTCATCAATTATTTATTAATTTATTAATTATGTTACAATTTTTATTAATTATTAATTAATTAATTAATTATAAATATATTATTTATTTACTAATAAATAATTATACAATAAATATAAATTAATTAATAATATTAACATTATATATTAAACAA
>NW_021852364.1:43984-44524 GCF_003651465.1 Formica exsecta
ATGACATTAAAGGCATTAATAATATTTAATAATCTTTATTGATAATATTTAACAATATAATTAATAATTGAATAATATTATTACTTAATATTATATTCCTTCTTTTTCCCTTCTCTGATGATGATGATAATGATGATGATGATGATAATCATATTTAGATTATATTTAGATTTTATAATTGTTTAATAAATTATTTATTATAATAAAAAGCGCGCGTGTTGTTCTAGTGTAATAAATAGTTAAAAGTTTTGAAAAATAAATGAAACTCTGTTTCCTATACTTGTGTATGTTTAATGTTCTAATTGTTAAGAAAAAATAAAATAGTAAAATAATAATTTTAAAAGAAAAAAATAAAACACTCCGCAAACTTTTATTAGCGGATGAGGCCCCGGAGGGATTCGAACCCTCGATCTCCTGTTTACTAGACAGGCGCTTTAACCAACTAAGCCACGGCGCCTGCATGGTAACATAGTGATATTAATAAATAGATAAAGTTATATGACATAAAATTTACATAAGTGGTATATTTAAATTTTTAAA
>NW_021852364.1:44808-47165 GCF_003651465.1 Formica exsecta
TATAATTATTTATAAAGATATCAACACAAATGTATTTTGTTATTAAAATTATATTCAAAGAATATTTTTTTCATAGAGGTTTTGTTTTTTTCTCTTATTGTACTAGTTTGTTACGCATGACAGGAGCAAAAATAAAAAGATTTTGGAGGCGCCGGGTATCGATCCCGGTACCTCTCGCATGCTAAGCGAGCGCTCTACCATCTGAGCTACGCCCCCTTTGATAACAACTTCTGAATTTTATGTATAAATAAACATTTGTATAGATATCCAATGTATTATATATTTTTTGTCAAATATAAAGATACTAAAGATTAAACTAAGAACATTTGCATAAATGTATAAATATCACAATAGTAAATAATTAAAAAAGCAATTAAAAATCAAGAAATTGTGACAGGTTTATAGCTTACAGAATAAAAAAAATTTGGTTATTTAATTAATATATTTTTATTTAAAAAAAGTTATTCACAAAGAGAAAAAGAGATATCTATTTTTAATATTTATATTTCTAAAACAATTGTAGAAGACTACAATATTGTAAGTTGCAAGAGAAGGATAGAGAAAATACATGACGCTAACAATAAGTCATCTGGGGAAACAAACCGGTCGAACAAGCCATGTGCTTTTGTGCATACGTCATCTGTAGTGTTCGCGCTGATCACTAGATGGCTAACTTTCGCGAGAGTAGAAATCACTCAGTATGCTATAAGAGACTGAGGCTGAGCATGATTCAGTACTCTGGTTTCCCTTCAAATCACGCATAAATCTTTCGCCTTTTACTAAAGATTTCCGTGGAGGGGAACAATTGATGAGTCTATAGACTAATTTTTTGTGTGCCCAACGCAAGTTGGGTCGTAATATAATTTCAAACATAAAAATTCTTTCTCTCTAATGGATTTCTTTCCGTACTTTTTAAAGTCCCAAGAAGAAATTCATATTCCCTTTCTCTCGCTTCTCATATATAAAAATATTATTTTCTAATAAAAATTTGTAAGCTGTTTATAAAGCCAATTCTCTGTTACTTGGTGTCAAGTAACAATCTTTGTAGTGTTTCGATTAAGAAGGAAAAATAAATTATTTAACTAATTGTAAGAGAGGACTGCACAACTATTTTATATATTTTGATTATACGTAAAAGAAGCGATTATTACTTTTGATTATATAATAACAATCTAGAATTGTTCGCGATGACTAAACGTTTATTCAGAAATATTTATCAAGGTAAACGAGAGATGTAAATTTTTTAAATTTAATAAATATATTTAAAACTTGTTGAAAACTAAATTTCTACGAACACTTATGTAAAACTTTAAAGAAAACTATATGTATATATATAATTTATTTAGTATTAAATTATTAAATAAAACGTAACGCAAGATAGAAGATTGCAGTAAATATGTTTAAATTGTTTTATAAGTTATTATTCTGTGTTCAACCAATCGGTATTACGAGTGTTTTAATGTAGTTACTTTGCGTACTACTAGATGACTGTAGTGTGTCAGTTTTTCGTACGAATCGCGGTTATTCTTTCACAAGGTACAGTATCAAATCAACAATACAGTAAGACAGTCGTTTCTGTCAGAAATATGTATTCGTAGCAACTGCGACTTCCTTGCCTAAAGGTATTTTCAGTTATTTATCATATCAGAATATATTGATCCATATTTATCATTTCATTAGCCTCTATTATCTCGAGATACAAAAATGGTTATAAATTTGTACGGTAACAGTTGAAGAATTCGCGCGCACGAAAATGCTCTTTGTCCCATCGCAATATGCAGTTTAATATTTTGAAAAAACCATAAAATAATGTGTGCAATAATGTAATCGTAAGCGAATTATAATTGACAAGTATGTATAAAGAAGAAAACTTTCATATTTTTGAGGAGTCGTGACACACGATTCTCATCAATGATAAATACAAGTACAATTCTAAACGAGAATCGCGCGAAAGCTTTGGTTAGGAAGATACGCGCGAGGATGTGCTCGTGTGGGGCATCTCGATGTCTCTAACAGCGGGGGTCTCCCTCGATTGAGAAAGGGACAGCCGATAACGGCGCGAAGGGTAGAGATGAAATGGAGGTTCGTTTACCCCTGGTATGGAAGAGTCACCCCGTCCTCATCGATCCTCATCCCTCCGCCTTCTCTCCACGCGTCTCCGCGCGTCTCCTCCTCCTCCTTCTCATCTCCTTCTCCCAATATCCCCTCATCCTTTCCCTCAAACTACCGCCGCTCCGGTTCCATCCCTTTCATCTCCCTCCGCTGGTTCTCTCTCATCGCGCCCTCTCTCTATTCCCTAACGTTCGCCCTTTAAGCCTTCGGCCAACGCGTTCTTTCGCATCCCTCCGTCACTCTTT
>NW_021852364.1:47266-63834 GCF_003651465.1 Formica exsecta
ACGCGTTCTTTCGCATCCCTCCGTAACTCTTTCCTCTCCGCTCTCACCGCTCTGCCTTGTCAGCCTCGCGAAGAAGTTCACTTTCGCGAAAAAAAGGGAAAAAGGCGCGAAAAATCGATGCGTGACGTCGATTGGCCACACACCGCCGGGTTTGTGCCAACATTCGTCCGCGGCGCGCTCATGGGCGTGGCTTAAAGATGAGCTCTCGCTGTGTCATCGCTTATATTGATCCTATACTACTTGGTGTGTGTACACGCAGCACCCACACCGATGCTGCACCCACACACGAGGAACGCAACGGTTGCGCGAACCTCGCGATGCGTATGTACGTGGACGCGATGCGCGATCGTGAACGGTGCATATTCGCGGCACCTGCAGCGAGTGCATTATGTGTGCAAGACGTGTACAGGGTGGCTTTGAAAAAGATGAGACTCGGTATTGATTATTTCATTCGATACAATCTTGATGACTTTACATGTTATTTTTATATTAAAGTCAGATTTTTGTTATTTATAAGAAAGTTGCAAATCTTGATGATTTCTAGTAGATACTTTATTCGTTTTTTTATTAAAAAATGTGGCAATTCATATGCAATATATTTTGTCTACAGTATGAAGGATTGAGCTCACTGGAATTGTATTTAACACAGTTTTAATATGAATAATATAGATGCATGTCAGTCTCGATTCTTTTTTTTCAATTACTACACTACTTACCTCAATCATAGATGAGATTAAAATTTTAAAAACAAGGAAAGGGATATTAAATAAAAATTTTAAGTCGTGTCGTATTTTCACTAAAGAGCTTCAAGAGAGTTTTGTTTTGTTATTAAATCTCATTACACTGATTCTCATCTTTTTTTAAACCACTCTGTATACGACACGATCCGTATGCACATATATGTAAGTACATTCTATTTAGGTGTGAAGAAATTGCGAATACATATAAAGTAACATGCGCATGTTTGCATAATGGGCACGTGAGCATGTGTCGCGCGTGAAAATAGTGAAAGCTTCACGAAAAAAAAAAAAATTACGCTAATTTAATTTGTCCCAAGAAAAAGATTCTTCTTATGTGAATTCCGCGCGTATTTCTTCGTGATTCAGATGTATTTGCAATAAATTCTCGAAAGCAACTGGCGAAAGCACAACGTTCTGCACTTACAATTAGAAGAATGTATCTATAAAGATATTTTTTTAATTTGCGCGAGAAGATATCTTTTTCGTATATTTCATATATGTTTTAGATAATTAATAAATTAATAATCCTCTATATAATTATATAATAATCGGAAACAACAATAATAATTCGAAAAGAAATCTTACTTTTTCAAAAAGAAAGTTTCTATTATTTATCAATTGTGTAATTACTATCACGATTATTGTTTTCATCATAATATATTTATCATATATTTTTGCGCATTGATAATAAAATAGTCAGGTAAAGCTTTAAAAAAATAGGACAGTGATGAAAAGGTATGCTAATCATTCGCCAAAGAGAGATCTTCTAGTAATGCATAAATCTTTGATTGAGTTGTG
Organism: Formica exsecta; assembly: GCF_003651465.1. Taxonomy (NCBI): domain Eukaryota; kingdom Metazoa; phylum Arthropoda; class Insecta; order Hymenoptera; family Formicidae; genus Formica; species Formica exsecta. The sequence continues at coordinate 48,805 of NW_021852364.1, forward strand.
AATTATCGAATTACCGAATTTCGAGGTCGATAGAACCGAAGGCTGTGCGAGAGAAGTTCGTGATTAATTTATCTAGATACCCGCGTCATAATGGACGACATATACATTTAGGTTAATGGTGCCAGCTGGTTTGATGCCAGATAGATATATCGTAAGAATTATGCGAGGGTAAGAGTTTTCCAAATATTTTAAATAGCTCCCATAATCACGATGGATATGGCAAACATGTGTGGTTTATTCCTTGACTAACTCAAGAAATTAATATTATCAGCGATTAGTATTATCAGGATTTTTCCTAATCCCTGTGAACGTTTCCGAAAATAATTTAAATAAAAAGGCATAGATTGATTGTGTTTGTGTATTTATAATCAGGATCTAACACTCCAATAAATTAATAAGAAATATATTTCTATATACATATCGTCGTCTTTTATATATTTCATATTTAATTAATTAAAAGTTTTATCAATAAATACATGTATTGATATATAAAGCAATTCATTACGAAATATATGTTTTTAATTAAATATATTCACGCGATTTTTTAGTCAAAACAAAAATAAACACGTAAAATTTTTAGCTTGTTTTATGGATGTATACACGTCTACATTCATAAATAATTTGATCGACGACAATCTAATTTCGATGCTTTTAAATTGGAAAAAGTTCTTTGATGACATTCGTTATATTTTTGTTGAAAACGCAAATATCATTTAAATATGTTTTTCGACGATCGATTCATTAACTAACGAATGGAATATTAAAGATGATTAAAATAAAATTTGTTCATTTATAAATAGCGATACTATTAAAAGAGTTGTAGGAGTATTAATATCTGCTTAATTCTAGAATAATAATTTTTATTTTAGAATAACATGTAATAAAGAAAAACCGCGATGTTCCTTCCTCTAATGACATGATAATTAGAGAAACTTTATTTTTATGGTCAAGTTCACCTGAAAAAGTCACGATCGTAAGTTGCGCGATATGTAATTGTAGATGTGTATTATCTTTGACGTAACAAATTTTTTTTTCATAATTGAATTTTCTCTTCTCTTTGACCTGTAAGAAAAATAGTAACTTTTCCATAAATTTATTTTGAAGTTTATTTTGTATGAAATTTATTCATATCTTTCCTATCTTATCATCATAAATGGAAAGTAATCCTTCAATCGTTTAATGATTGTTTTATCAATCAATTATTAAAGCAACAGCACAAGAAAATAATCAATATGTCACATATGTCACATATGTCTAACGCTATGTAGAAGAAAATTGGCCACTTCTCTTGTTTCTTGTCTGCCTACATAGATGCATATTAGGAATGAATAAAATTTTCTTACCGCTCTTGTCGGTGTATTTAAACGCAATGTGCAATCGACTTTACTTTCGCACTTCAGAGGCGGGCGAGTGCGGAACAAAACAAGGAAGGGATGAATTATATACCGTGACCGTTTTGATGGATTAATTCGCAAACTGAATGGAAGGTTGCATAGACTGACTTCGACGTTATCCGTTTTATTTTTCTCGTTAAGCCAGCAAGCATTGAAAAATGCACTGCTAACTGAGCTGTTTTTCGATTTAAAAATATTGTAAAATATATCAAACGCGAGTTTGTTTGTCGTTTATGTAAGATATATAAGATGCAGTAACATAATAATGGTCATATGATTGACAGATATTATGTACATAAGAGAAAAGTGGATGCGCATTTGTATAAAACGAGAAATAATTTTAGCTTTTTTTTTGTAAAATAAAAATAATTTGCAATATTGGATATAAACGGTAATTTATTGACATATCAGAAAAAGCATACTTTCAATATCTGACGATTTTTATTTCTTTTTTCTGTACAATTGTTTTAGTTTCTACTAATTGACAAGATATTATAAAATATGATTTTCTACTGTATATTATTCATAATGGAAAGCTTTCAAATTATAGATTGGCCGCAAAAGTTTTGTCGAAATCTATGGATTATGCAAGTAAATTAACGAAAATTTTGCACTGCGACAATTTACTTGAATTAATAACTTATCAGCAAATCCATTATCCAAAATAAGTCATTCTCAGAAATGTTCGTCATTTATAATGTAGTTTTTTGCCGCTATTTGTATAATGATGGGTATAAATAAATCCAGTAAATTTCAGAAAAGCACTTAAAATTTTATTAATTTATAAACATATTTATACAACAAATATATACAAATACGTACAAATTTAAAAAGAGAAATATTTTAATAATTTTGTTTAATAATAACAAAACGCATGCATTTTGTGATTTTAATTTTAATAACAGATTCTGTGACAAATTTAGAGTCGTTGTTTTTCCAACTGAAAATATCGTAACAAAGTATATTTTGAGTTATAATTAATCAAAGAAATAAAAGGTGTTGATACAAAGTTATTGATAAAAATATAAAATAATTGCAAATATCTTCAAGTTTTTTAAAAATATGCATAAACTAACTTGAAGACTTACACTTTGAGATATCGCATTCTATTGGAAAATGGGACATTTTATCGGCACACTCGGGAAGCCTGACGTGCAATGATCTCGACCATGTGTGCCTTAGTCACGCTGACATATGGCAAAGTCATGAAGCCACTAGGTGGTCCGCAGTATATTACTCTACCTGTCGCCATCCATGCTCGCAAGGGAGAAGGGGATGGCTCTCATAACTATTTGTATGACAACAAAGACCATTTTTGCACAGTACTAGAAGAATAGGCGATGTATATATTATTCAGTGTATTGAGAATCTAGAGATACGAATATTTTAAATAATTATCTTTAAGAGAGAGAACGTATATATCCTAAGATTTATACATCTACAGCTTTTTACAATCGTCTTATTATCTCGATAAATATTTAATATAGATACAATCTCACTGTCTTTTTTTAAATTTATATAATTCAAATTATTTCCAAATACATATTGTATTATATGAAAAAAAACTGAGTTGTTTTTTATATAAACATATTTAAATGTTCAATGTCAGTGCACTCCGTATTTTTCGCTGAATTTCGCACACGAATGGGTGCGCCAAATCGTGTGATAAGCGATCGTGCATCGAAGTATATATAAAAAAAAAATTAATCAGATGATCCTTATGAACATTTACCATTGTTTTCAATATTTTGGCGATAATTATTATTCTTTTTAAAAAGAGGGCTTTTGAATAATGTTTGTCAGATATAACCAGTAAATATCAAAATGATCAAAAATAATTTATTTAAAATAGTATATACAATAGAATATAATAGAAGTATACAAACAAAGAACGTATTCTCGATCGGGGGTATAGCTCAGTGGTAGAGCATTCGACTGCAGATCGAGAGGTCCCCGGTTCAAACCCGGGTGCCCCCTCAAGATTATCTTTTTGACTATTTTGATTTTTTTTTAGATATGTTATATTCTTTTTGTATACGCTTCTAGAGTGCAATCACATGATATTATATCTGAATACGTTCTGTTGTAAAGGACAGAGAATCTAGCAAAGTAAACTTTATCTAAAATTAACCCAAGTGTTACCCAAGAAAATGATAATAGATTGCTGCTCAGGCGATATTACAATACATTTTGAGATAGTAGAGAATTTTTTAATTTGAATTTCATTGAACAAACTAAAGGAAAAGCTGTTTGACAGTAGATCATCAATTTAAATCTTTAGAAATTTAGTAGCTTGGATAATGAGTTTAGTGATATTTTTTGTAAAATATTTGCATCTTATTTTTTTAAGCAAGATTATCATTCAATTGGGTTGCATTTAAGAGAAATTTTGCTAGAGCCTGGAGGAATGGTAATGAAGATTATGTAATATATACACTGTGGAATAATTAAGTTTCGAGACTTTCGTATAAAAAATTTATTTTTAATTGTACAAATCTTAGACAATTAAAAAGTTTCAATGTAATCATCACCTAACAACACTCTTAGTTCAACGTCTCCGCCATTGGTCAAAGCAGCTCTGATAGTCTTCTGAAACAAGCCCTCTCAAAATTTGATTCACGTTTTTTTTTTATGTCATATGTGTCTTCGAAACGTTACTCTTATGCATAACTGACTCTCCGTAGGATTGTTGAATCATTTGTAACGTTTCTGTTAGCGACTTCTTTAATTTAATGCAGAATTTAATGTTGGCGCGTTGTCAAGCGTTCCTTCCATTACACCGATTTCTAAACAAAATTTTGTAACACAACTTTGCGTGACTGCATCTCATTAACTATTGAACCAAATAATTTAAAACTTGCACCACGTGTTGAATAGTGAATAACCCCCTAAAATGGCAGCACAAACAGATCAAACGTTCAGAAATGCGAAGCGAGTCTTGAAACTTAATTGTTCGACAGTGTATTTTTTTTTTTTTTTTTTTTGCATTTGGTGGTTCAGCGAGTTTCTTAAATTTTTACACTTCAATAAATCGATAATCTTCGTTGAAATACAAGATGCGAAAAAAATATACATTGAAAAATAGCGCTATTTAAATATCAAGTTCACGGATCCCCCTAATTTCTGAAAGAAGCAATATACGCAAACGTTGAAAGAGCGATGGAGGATAAAGCACGGTAACACGGCATACCACCATAAAGATCTGACAAGAGAATAGAGAGCCATCGGTTAATCCGCAAGACTGCCGACCGCGGAAGATGAATGTTCGATGTACGAACCACCTGCTTTGACGGTGAACGTTAAATCCGTAAAACCCCACTAAATATTCGCCGAATCCGTGAAATGCCCGCAGTGCTCGCTTGGGGCGATCAGGCCAATTGGCAGGCCGCCAAATGAAATGTATATCCAAGATAAATCTCCCTATCTCGACACCGCACGGGAGTACGTAGTCCCTTGTTTAAGGAATATTATAATACGTAAAGTCTGTGCTGTGGATCATTTGATGACGTATATTTACTGTAATTTTTGCTAACATTTTTGCAAAGGAACGGTTGCATTCTTTTCTTGCTTCTTTTCAAATACACTATAAATTAATTATTAGAAAAAGTATATATTTACAGATATGTAAAAAATATTAATGCGGCGCGTGTAATAATGTAATAACGATCTTTCGATCATGTATGATCGAATCTGGTTTAATTTACAACGTCGACAATGCAGCGACGGGTCCCGAAGAAACTCGGGATTGCGTAAGTCAAATGACAGATGGGATCGTGCTAATCCACCATTATCGTTAGCAATGATCGTCAGTTCGATCCTGAATACGGTCCTTTTGTATTCGCGAGGTTTAGGGATCGACACCGTAATCGGGTTCAATGCTTTTCCAGCAATCGTATGAATCACAGGATACACTCTCGCGATCTTATTATGAATAAAATAAAAAGCCATCGATTTAGATAGCTTCCGGTTTAGAGACTTGTATTCTATTTACATTATCAATTATTTTATTTTATCGTCCGAAAATTCAAGCGCGAAGTGCTTGTGTATATCTGAAACGGTTTTTTGAAAAATCACATAAATGTAATATTGGAAAGTTAAAATTTTAAAATGTTGAGATTTTCCTCTAAAGCTTTTTCCGATATAATTACTATATGTCATAACTGTTTATATGTGAACATTTTATACTAAATTTGTATTAGAATATTTGCGAGGCATAAAACTGGCTCAAATGCATTAACAAACTTAAAATTATCTCTTCTAGTCAGTTTACTTATTCTTGATTGTCATTTATCAATTTCTTTTTTTTTGAAAATGCATATCTAATTAATTTATATTTTGCCTTGTAATACCATTCACTTTTTCAATAATATCGTATAAATCAGGATAAAAGAACGAGATTTTTTATCCTCCGAGGGATATACTTCACTATTTTATCACATAGTGCATTTCTAAACTTCCTGCCTGAGAAGCAGTGGAGTGAGAATTGTAGAATAGAGATCAATACGGACGATGATCCTCCGTGGCTTACCACGTAGTGTAGGATCAAACACTGGCGTCCTTGCTCTAGCCAGCGACCTGGCAGTAACAAAGGGTCCATGTCCCTGAGGGGCTTCTGCGTTTTGTCCTCGGAGGATCGTCAGTTTTACCCTCGTCCATATCCAGGGGGTTGAACGTTTAAATTATTCATAAACATAGTCAAGTGATTTGTAAAATATGACTTACTATTGCGCTCGACAAGTTTCTCGCTCTTAATTCGATCTCGTTCTCGCCCGGATCTCTGCGACACATTCCTAGATTTGTGTTTAAAATAAACATTTTATATATAAAATAAACGAGAAAAACGTATAAACAATATCAAATATATATAATATTTTTAGAGGAAAACAATTTACTTTTTATTGAATAAATCACAATTTGCGCTTTAATTATGTTATATATATATTTATAATTAGTGTTTTTAAATTTTTAATTTCAGACTTTTAATTGCCATTTTAATTTACTGAAAATTACATTAATAATGTATATCATTGGATATATTTTTTATTGTCGCTGGTAAACAGAACACATGGAATGATATATTTGTTCAAAGATTCACTGATACAACGTGAATTAATCTAATAATGTCATATCATCTGAATAAACACATCTATATTTTAATTAATTATATTGCTTTTTCATTATTGCGTACATACTTATTATCTTACATATAATATTATACAATATTAAATAAATAGAGATGAAAATTAAATAACAGTCAGTCTACAAATACCGCAATAATAATCGAACATATAAATAAAAGTCGATATTAATAATAAATCATATTAAGCGCGCGACACATTGAGTCCCGTCCTTTTCATTTACAACAGAAATTATTGTAATTATAAATTAGTTTACTTTTTATTGTGCATTTTGCACGAATATGAGCTTGTTTAAGATACATAAAAATTAATATTATATATATCATATTAATATAGTATTTAACTGCGAGTATTTACATTTCATTTTTAACGACGCACTTTGTGCGGGTACAACTCCGTGCAGAGCTGACATCGTATCAGTTAAGCCACCCCTAGCTAGCTAGTGATCTAATTTAATTGACACCATAATAGCGAGCCTGTACGGCCGTTAGACTCTTCGGGGCACGGTCTTCGCGTCGAGGGATGAAAATATAAGGGCGGTTAGCCGGGGCGAGACGCATGGGGCGAAGACAATTGAATTTCATGGGGGTTTGGTCGCTTAACCAGCTAATTGGTTTGTTCATGTTACTCAAAGTGTATAACTTTTCTCACCGTGGCGCCGTGCTTGATCACTTTTTTTCACAGCGTGCGTATTCGATATTTCCAAATTATATATAATAATTGTTTCTCGGGGCAAAAATTTGACAGAACACAACTCATTATCTGTCGCGCAAAATTTTAGTATTTAATGTCAAGTAAATCAAATTGGTCTCTCTATTATTGATCTGACTGGGATTAAGATCTTAAAAATGTAATTTAATATAAAATATTAAGGTAGACATAAAGGAGCCATGCGTCACGCCGTTCATTAATGATTAAAAAAATAATAATTTCCCGAAAGAATTAAATTATATAAATATTTCTCCCCCAACCAAGTTTGTAAAGATTTTTCTTCCCTTTCTTTTTAGATTCGACGGAATAGTGTGGTAGTTTCCCCGAGTACCGAGAGTGAAAGAGCCGTATTTGCTGGAGCGATTACATCCGTCCACGAGAAAACTCCGCTTCTACGAAATGCCGGCAAGGTAAATGAATTCCGTTTTTCCCGTTGGTCTTCCGCAAGAGAGAAACCCTGGCCCTTTACGACGCTTTCATGAGAAGTGAATATTTAACTTTACGTCTTGCGGGTTAAAAATGCTGACCCGCGGCGTGCGCGGCAGAGGTTTAAGAAAGTTGCCGAACCACGGCGATAAAAGATAACGGCTTATAAAACTTCGGGAAGTTTCGCCGAAGTAGAATACACGCGGATTTGCGCAGCGAAATTGTTCTCTCAATTAAAAAGTTCTTAGGACTGGTTGATAAGGAATTTTCTTATCCATAAATGTAGATAAGAGAAAGAAAAAATTGCGTCCAGTTTTCTCCCGGTTGGTTCAAATAAATAAGTATTAGGCATGTTTAATTTTTTGAAACATAGACTGAGACTTTTATGGGACAACAACCTTAGCCCACGTTTCAGTTGAACTTATCTAATAGAATTTAAATAATTATCATACGCATATCACTGAGCTTATATATCGGATACATTCGCGTAATCTGTGAAAATAGATGCATAGCAAAAATAGATGCAATAGCAAAGTGACAGTACTTAATTCCTTTTTATGAAATAAAGAATAAAATAGGAGTTTTGTAATTTTATAAGATTCCTCTATCTATTAATTTTTTGTCTCATTTATTGTTTGCTAGATATTAAGCGCCCTTCAGTATTAAATTAATTTAAAACTAATATTAAAATACTGTGTAAATGCAACCGAATATTATCATATTGCCTAGAAGTAGACGTCACAATTGAAAACTTAACGCGGTTAGGAATCAAAGCTCGCCGAATTCGTCTGCAATCGTAATGAAGAGATTCGTGGGTGGCGACGAGAAAATTGCCTGATATGAGTGTCAAAGGGAATGCAATATGACGTTCACAGAGCACGCACACAGTGCCTGATTAACGATTACATTATTTCGACGCCAAACTAACGACCTCCAACCTGGCGAATCGTTCGATCTCTGCAATATTAAAGATGGAATTAATGAAATCGCGGCCGGGGGAGACTCCGGTAGTCGGTTTATTAGCTTTTAATAAAGAAAGCGTCGTAAGAAAGAGGAAGAGAGAGAGAGAGAGAGAATTTTCGCCAAAGCGTTGAGAAGAGAAGAAGCCCTCGCGGCTGTACCTTTAATCTGTTCCTTAGTCGCGCTAGTTTTCTTTGATCTTCGCTGAAAGTTCGCCCGGAGCAGTTCGGCGCGCATAAACAGGACTCGCGCCAGTTAAAAAGTCAAATAACGCACCGGCGGATTGGAGTGCGTTAATCAAAAAGCCTTTTTCTCGGATACCGCGAGCAAGAACTCCCGAAGACGCTACAAATTATGTATCAAAAGGTGCGCTCTATTATATGGTAGTAATTATATATATAACTACTATCAATTTTATATAATTGTCTCACTCAAACAATTTTATATAATTATTATCTAGTCATCAATTTTATATTTTGTGTCGGCAATAATTTTATATAATTGTGTCGGCGAATGAAAAAAGGATTTATATATAGTCCTCGAAATTTTGTTTAAAATATAAAGATAATATTTTTTACGACAATAGCGAGAGATATATCAAAGAAACAATATATTTAAACAGAGTTAGTTAAACAGATGGATTGAGTGTGGAAGGAAGCGAAAATAGAGAGGAGGATAGCGATATAAAATACGCACTCTCTTGGATGCGAACGAGCAGAAGGGGAGAGAAGACTGCGGAAGAACAGAGAGGTGGAAACAACGCTGTAGATAGGTAGATAGAGGAGAAAAATGCCGATGGCGGCATCGTAAATTCCTGCGAACAGCCCCCGCGTAAAATATAGAAGTGGCTACGTTCTGCATATGTCATCCATGCTCTTTCCCGCCCATCGCTCGCGCGCACGTGTTAACGCGCGTCCTCCACGCGAAGAAAGGGTGAACGACAGAGAGAGAGAGAGAGAGAGAGAGAGAGAGAGAGAGAAGACGCGTGTGACCGGGGGCGTGGGGAGGGGAAAAAGCCGGTTACCTCGCGAAAACGGGAGAGAGAGAGAGAGAGAGAGAGAGAGAGAGAGAGAGAAGACGCGTGTGACCGGGGGCGTGGGGAGGGGAAAAAGCCGGTTACCTCGCGAAAACGGGGTGAGAGAAGAGGAAGGAAGAGGCGCGAAAAGGAACGAGGGGAGCAAATCGCGGAAACGTTTCGCGCGCAAAAGAGCACATGCTCAATGGGTGGAATGGGTGGTGGTGGATGGTATGTATGCGGCTGCACCCCGACGAGAAGCCGGTATTGGAGAGGACAGAACAAGATGGGCCACGCGAGAACGTGGTATCGGACGGGGAGGAGGAAGGGAGGGAGGGAGGGACGAATGGATGGATAGATGGATGGATGGACGCGCGGAAAACGCGCTACGAATTTGTTTGCCCTTTTTCGACGGAGAGGCAGCCGGCTCGTATCGATTCGGCGCCCCGTCGTCATTCGTATATTAACGCTCGTACTGCGTAGAATTATTCGAGATAAATTCGGGAATTCAAGCACGCGCGATCTTTCCGCAGTCGAAGCCCGCTCAATTTTCGGAGATGCAGATCAATGTCAATCAAACGAAGAGAGAATCCCAGGAGAAATTTGCATGATTCTAATCTTCTATCTGACCTACTTTCGATCGTTCCTAAATTTAGCTAGTAAGCTATTCTTTACGCGAAAGATTTCTCGATGCTTCTAATTGGAAAATCTCGCAATTTAAATTACAATCCGGTAACGATTCGATTCTGAGATCTTAACACATTTTTGCCCGCAATGTTATTATCGCGATTTTTAGTTTTAATTTGAATGCAGAAATTTTTACATCAGAATTGTGTTTGCATAAAAGCTTTCGCTTATTTACAGCAAATTATAAGCAAAAGGCAAATATACATATATGAAATATATGTATATAAGAGTATATTATACTTTTTTTATTTTACAATGTACATCACTTAAAAAATTTTTGCGAAAGTACAAAGAGAGATGAAAAAATTTTGTATATTGATAGCTTTTGCATAACAAAAAATCATCCCTAACATCATTATTTTTTATTAAATCACAACTCTCAGTTTTTCTACGTTTTCTCAAACAGCAAAATCAAAGTGGCATTCATAGAGTAAAATCTAAATGAAAAAACAAATGGAATATGATAAAGCATGCAATATCTCTCCTATCACAAAGCCATGGAATAACATTGTTTATCACGCTAAGCTACAATAGATAAGGATAATCAAGCAGACCAAAGAGATTAACGTGTCGCGGAGATGTTGCGGGAGGATTTCCTTGAACGCTTCTCTTGACGCATAGAACTATTATCGTTTTTCTTTCACTCTCTAGTCGCGTACGGTACGATTCACGGGCTCGGCTTGAAAAAAAATGTAGAGCACGTTGACGTGGGAGCCAGGGAAGAAGAGACGAGAGGATATCGAACCGGCGAGGCCAGAGAGGCGGAGTTGCCCCGCCGGGTTACCATGGGAACGTGACACTCTCTTTCGGGCTTTTCGAGCTTTTCCAGCTTTTCGTGCCGTTCGTTCTCGCGTTAACCGTCGCGCGCTATCCGTTTCCGTTATGCAACGCGCCCCGAGATATCCAGGTATGCGCGATTCCCTCTTCGTGTATCCCTTGAAAAAAAAAAAAAAAAAAGCTAGTCACCGCGTCCGACTTGTTTCGCGGCGAGAATCTCTACCGGCAAACTGTTATGCAACTTCCTCGAAGCAAAGTATCGTTGCTGATGTATTATTTATTATTTATATCAAAAACTTTCTGTAGAGTTTATTATTCATATCAAAACTCTTACGCATCGTATGCATAAGAGAGTTTTGATATGAATAATAAACTCTGTCATTATTGAACAGAAATTAATAGGGGTGAAATAATGTTTTTTTTTTTTTTTTTTTTTTAGAAATGTTTATCCACGATTCGTCGAAAGCATATGTATGGAATTTGTCGAATTGAAAACAACGATATCTTGATTAGATATATTATTATGAAAAAGATTATTTTTTTCATACTTTAATAAAATTAAAAAATAACATAATATTTCCTTGGGGATATATTGCATTATTAAACGTTATTTCGATGTGCAAGAGACTTCAGATAGGGCTCAAATGAAAGCTTGAATAATATTAAAAACGTTTTTTTTTATCTATTTGTTAGAAAAATTATTGTTTAAATAATTTTCAATAGATAATAATTTTTTATAAATATAATTTTTTGTAAATATAATAAAATATGATCTTCTATTCTCATTTATTAAATTCACTATTGAAATTTTTACTATTAGCAATGGTTTTGCAGTCGGATTGCATGGGGCAATGGTTCTACTTGACACAGTGAAACTAAAAAGCACGCCTGAAGTTCGATGGTACTTGCGATAAAAGATTCGATATTTTTTATATTAAAGTACAATGTTTATGTTTTCATTTGAGCCCTGTCTGAAATCTCTTGCACATCGAGTTCGTCTGCGAATTTTCAAAAATGGTAAAAAACGCGTTTTTTGGGTGTTTCAAAATCATTTTTCTCAAAAACCTGACCTGATAGGCCATTTTGCCTTGCGGATTTGGATTCGACGCACGAGGAAACTATTTGTTTTTTCCAGACCGCAAAATTATGCAGACCTGTGTAATTGTTTAATAATAATTTATCTAATCAAACACCTCGAAAAAATTAAATTGGGAAATACACTGTCAAACTTAACTATTTGAAAAGGACGCGCGGATAAAGTAATTATTATGCCAACATTTTTTTTCGATATCTACTACAAATTTAATCCTACCCCCCGTAAAATTAAATTAAATTTCAATGTTTACAGTAGTGGGGAGAGAGCGCGAACTACAATAAAGATCGCTGCAGGCTATGAATTTTATACGATCGAATTAAATGTTTCCGAGAATGCCGTCATTTATTTGATTGCCCCGTGATTCTATGAAATCAAGTATGACATGACCAGAACGGGAGGGTTAAGGGTTAAGATCCGCAATGCACGCCCGGAATTACGCGCGGGTGACTTTGAAGCCTGTCGCGCGAAACGCGACGAAAGCCTTCGATGTCTTTCTCCTTCTTTCTCTCTCGCGCGATGACGCGAGAGTCTGCGACTGTTACGTCGGTCCGAGGTCGAGAAACGTACCAGGTTTAATTTCGTTGAGTGCACCCAACGACCGATCCGGTTGCCCCCGCGTGTCCGCCCCCGCGGATGCGAACACACGCGTGCACACACGAGAGAGTTAAGCGAATGGGAGCGTTTACGCGACACGTGGATGTACGCTATAACAATCCTTATGTATATGTGTACGCTGTAGCGTTTATACAGGGTATCTCAGGAAATCGTAATTTTAATTACAAATTCTTGTATCAGAGTTTAGGGTAAAGCTTTCCTTAATTAATATCGCGAGTGATTGAAAGTGAAAGAGAACTTTTGAGATATGATTGAATAACAATATCTATTCATTTGCTATTACATTTATTTAAAATTGACTTTTCTTCCTCAGAATTTTAAATAAAATAGCACGAATATTTTTTAATAATATAAGATTTTAATAAATGATAAATGTTTATCTGAAAAGAATTTCTTTAACATATGTATTCTCTTTCATATTAAATAATTTCATAATATGACAAGGTGCAAAAACAATCGCGAATTTTTTAAAATTATTATCTTATAATTTAATATCCGGAAAAAGATGCGCAAACGTAGATGCACGTCGCGTGTATGTGTTTACATCTAAGTATTATATACAATACATTCGTGGCGAACAAGGTAAATTTATATGTGGCCGTACTGACTGAATACATACGGACTCGCTGTATGGTAGATATGTGAATACGCAAGAGCGGATATAGTGAATATGGGATCAAGTGTATATGCACTACGCACAGAATACACTGGTCAACATATATACAAGTCATTCGCAAATCCTTCGAGCTGCAACCTGTACGTTGCATGTATAACGAGCTTTATTCCTATAGTTAAAAAAACCGATTAATTTTATACAGACTTTCAATATATATAATTAAATATGTATCACATGAAAAGTATTTTATTTAGTGTAGGAAAGTATTCTGGTCTACGATAAAAAAATGAAGGGGAAAATCATTCATACTCAAATAACTTCTCGTGTAATTTCATTGATCTTTATTATTTGTTTTCGCGCAATTTTTCGGGCGAAAAATCCATCGAGATCGTACAATGCATTTTCCGGCAACGAGAATAAAAGGCGAGAGGGTCCAGGTCGACATGTGTGCGGTCAAGTTAGACGACGTACAGAGAAGTGCCCCGTAGCACTGATTCACCTACAGCTACAATAAAAATATGTCTCTCGAGCGGCTGTGTAGTGGGTGGGAGGTAGCGGTGGCGGCGGCGGCCGCGACGGCGACGACGGTGGTGGCTTAAACCACCCCGTACACGCCCGACGCTCGAGGGGTAGGTTGGACTTGGGTTGGCCGACCAGCCCGTGGCCGCCATTATTGACCATCGGTCTTGATTAGCGCTTGATACTATCCCGTCCGGTTTTCTTTTGCGGAACCTTCGACGTGTCCGCGGAAGTCCGGGCCTTTTTCTCGCGCCATCCGTTGTCAACCCCTTCTCCCCTAGCATGTTATTAATAATAAGGCCGTATGATTTATCGTCCGCTGTAGAGAGACGTAAATGGGTTAAGGTATTGCTTGGGTATTTCATTATAAAGATTGCATTATTCCATAAAACGCGTTAATCATAAATTTGGAAAAATGAAAAAAGAATAGCAAAAATTGAAGAGTTTATTTTTTTAATTGTCTTAAATATGTACTTTTTAAGAATAAAAATTTTCATGTAGTTTGTAACGGAAGATATTAATCTTTTTAAAGATATGTATTTAAAATAATTTGAAAATCTCTTTAATTATGTTAATTTGAAAAGTATGAAGGAAATGTATTAGAAATAAATATAATACAACTTTGCTGAGATATACTAGTATTTATACAATAGAGAGCCAAATGTTTTCGTAACATCAGTGCGTGAGGAAAATAGAAATCAATATTTTAATACTAAATTTTCAGATAATATGATTAGCTAGTGGCTTTTCTATAAAAAATGACGCAATAATATATTTTTTAATTTCACGTTTATTATTTAAACATCAGCTAAAATAGAAGATTTTCCCATAAATAAATCTCGCGACGCAGGGGATCTACTTAGGGAGAATACTGCAGTTTATATGAACTTAAAATTTCAAAATACACAATTTTTATAATATCGATTGATAATTATTTTCAATATAATTCTGGCATAATTTATATATTGATACGCGTATGCATTGATGTGCTGAACTTCTAAGCTATTGAGGGGGGGAAAAACCACTAGACTCTCATTTTTATAAAGTAAAGTGTCATAACCTGTAGGGTTATAACC
>NW_021852364.1:63915-75970 GCF_003651465.1 Formica exsecta
TTTCCCTTCTCTCGTTCTTCCTTCAAGTCTACAGCAATTTTCATATAGAAAACTTGTAAAAGATTGATATTGATGACCCCGCTATAAACGTCGCGCTCGTATGTGCGTCGTCGATCTCACTCCCTATCGTCTCGTTTATATCGCAAAATCCGTATGCGGAAGTAAAATATATTTGCGGCAAAGATAAAATACAGGAATAGAAGTCTAAAAGCGGTATTACACGTTTTTTGGATTTTTCTTGAGAGCGATTAAATATTAACTTTTAGATATAATGCGATTAAAATGATATTTCATCTAGTATAATATATTAAATTAAGTTGTTATTTCTGTAGAGAAAGCTATATATATGTGTGTTAACATTGAAATTATTTTCAGTAATAATTGTAAATGAAGTCGATATAAATAATCACTAAATTAAATAATTTAATTAAATAATAGCTCTCTGTTATAACATATATTATTATAATATACGTAAAATAAATTTTTATATGTAAAAGGAACTTTATAAGTATTTATTTTTGAATTTATGATTTTATTTATTCTATATGTATACTAATGTACACAAAACTAACTAATTTGAAGAGTTAATATTTATTATAAAATAAATTTTTATATATATGTTTTATATAACTTCAGTTACAAAATATGATCAAAAAGGCATATTAATTACTTAAAGATCGTTCTCGCATCTATAAATTCTTATATCCCAACGAGACTCTCGAGTATCTCGCATGTTAATTTCCAAGATCATTTACAATCGTATATATCGGTCAACTTTAGTCGCGATCGCTTACGATTTTTTTTTTTTTTTCCTCCAATACACGGTAAGCAAAGTCCATTTTTCGCGCTTGATCGGGAAAGCTCCGCTGCGGCTCGTATCGTAAACCATCACGAAATCTTGCGCGGGATCCTCGTATACATACCTCGAATATGCGTTCCCTACGCACGAGCGAACGAAGGGGGACATAGGTTGCGCGCACGGGGCGCAGGCGTGCCGAGACTCCCCCACCGGATGATCCCCCCCTTCGAGGTGGTGTTCGAGTCGACGGCGGCGATGGTCTCGGTGGTGGCCGAGGACGGTAGGTAGGGTGGCAACCTCTCCTTCGATAGCTGCGTACGCAATTTCGGACGATACGTCCGGTGCGCGAACCACCTCCACCTTCCGGCGGCGTCCTTCGTGCCCTCCGAGCTCCGATTCCTGCTAGCCAAGCCGAAGCTGAAGCCGGCTCCATAGTATTGTGGCACCTGCTAATCAAATAGCACCATTCCACGATCGCGTCGCTCGAGCCTCGTCGACGCAAAGAGAATCTGTGCCTACAGTGCTGACAAGTCTTTCGAGGAAACTTCTTTTCCGGATATAAGATCCTTGTATCGAACACCGATCTCGCACTGATTGATCGTTACCATCGCTCTTCTCTCCAAGCGTCCAGAATTTATATTGGAAAGAATCATCGTGCGTTAGATAATCGAGCTTGCATTTATCGTGGAAAGATTAATTTGAATAATATCTGATTGTGTTTTTGCGAGAGAGAAGATTCGGAGACTTTCTAAAATAATACCGTTGTGCGCCCAACATCCGCAGGATTATATCAGTGAGTGATTAAGGCAAGATGTGAATTGGACATTCCCGTGTGTTTTTGACTCTAACACTTCAAGATCTTAAGATTACCGTACAACGATCAAAACGGTCATCCGTTTACGAAGAATACCAAACAATTATAATTATTTTCACGAATCTCGATCGCAGAGGTCCCTCCATTTTCTCCGCAGCTAGGCCGCAAGATGCGAAGATACCGAGACGGGCGGGAACGACGATCGACGACAGTCATTGAGTGTCATCGAACGCGCTCGTAGACGGCTCGAGAGGGGGGAGGGGAAGGAGAACGGATCCGATGAGAAGGAAAAAACGGGCGGGACAACGTGGCAGGTCGAAGATCGCGATCAGGAGGCCGGTGGAATTCGGCGTTTCTTATCGGCGGCCGGCGAGGTTGAGCGCATACATTCGGCCCGAATCGCCGAACCAGGAGACCGGCAACAACCGGCTAGATCGGTCGCGATCCGTCGCGTTTTTCTCCGACGCGTCGGCCGGTCGGAGAACGATTCACGTCGTGCAGGACGCGAGATTTACATCGACACGCGTGTAAAAACCATCGTCCCGCTACCGATCGCAGCCGCAGGCAACGATATCGATCCGGGGAAGGAAGATCGGACCCCCGCTTAGGGGAGCCTCGGAAATATCTCCAGTGTTATCAGCTTCTACGATCGAAAGGAAATTTTAGCCTCTTCGTAGAATATCGGGATTATTATTGAGAATATTTTTGGTGCGAATAATTGAAAGAAGGGATCGAAGAAATATTCGGATAAGGAGTAGATGCAATCGTGGAAAGCTTTGATATTAATGGAATAAAAAACGAGTGATTGTAAAATGATTAGAAAATAGGAGAGACGCTGTTGGCGCAGGAATACAGTGGAAATTAGGCAATTTTGAAAGAGATTCTAGTAAAAGAAAAATATAGTATTGATATTTAATACGATTTATGTAAAAAGTCAGTATCTTGTTGTCAAACGGTAGAAATCACATAATGTACAGGCGAGAATTTTCATTGATTAAATCTTTAATTTCATTTAAATTTTTAGCACAATAATTCCACTTTTCAAAACATTCTGCGAGATTAGATTTAAAAGAAATCACCACATTACACCTTGTATATCTTGTTTTCAAATCCTAGAGAAACATCAGCGTCGTTTATATCGATACGAAATCGCGATTCGGCGGATTCGAAAGAGATCGTCGCGATCAGTGCCACCGCGTATTCAAGGTTACAGCCGAGATAAACGAGATCTCGCGAGCGGCCTGATAAGCGGTCCGTCGACGAGTGCGTTGCTGGCTTCAGGCCCTCACGGACCCTGCGGGAAGGCGCATAGTGCGTCGATTTCCGGCCCGATTGAAAACATTGCGACTCGGTTAAAATAAAAAAAAGTGACGTGAACACGCGAGAAGAAATATAGGAGGGAGTGACATAAACTTCGCGCGATTCAGATACGCGTGATCAAATTTTTCAACTATCAATACATTAATCGGACGTTACTCATCGGTGTTTGTTGTAACATGTGATCGTTCGCATTTCGTCGACAACAGCAAGCACAAACGATCTGAGATTCAATTATTTAAAAAATGGAGAACTTTGCTGGATAATTTAATCGAAGGGAGAGAATGTGTTGTGACTTCCCATTTGACGATGAATGTTTGACGTGCGATGCTCTCTCGCTGAATATATCGAGGTTGAGGTAACAGAAAAGAAAGACCCGATGTGCAAAATATCGCGTCGCGATCGAAAAATCACATACGCTTGTCGAGCGTGAATCGTTTCATTGACAATAAGCGGCTTGTGCGGTAGTGTTGGTGGAACTATTTACAAACGGCTCATTCAAGTCTCGTGCAATGAGCTCATAAACGAGCGCGAAGAGCGTATCTGGTACAAAAGAAGTTTCACGACTTTGTCGTCCACGAGTCGTGCAAATTTCATTAAGAAACTGATCGCATTTCGGGACTCTCTTCAACATAAAACGAGACGAAGAATGATCGTTCGGTGAGTGAGTGAGCGAAATTGATGGACGGATCTTACATTAAAAACTACATAGTAGTTATTCGTGTATAATTTGTTCAAGGGAGACTTAGAACTCATTTTCAGGATTGTCGAAAGTTTTATAATAATTCTAGAGAAATTGTTCGCGCGCGAGAGTGTCATGAGAGCTTTTTCAGTGTGTTGGTATCAACGATGGCGGATGGAGATGATAAATAATGTAAAAAGAAATCAGTGAACTTCCAATGATCTTCTCACGACGCTAAATCGTCAACTTCGTGAACGGAACTCGTGTGACAGCGCGTAAAATATACTTTTTAACAAGAATCTTGTTTAACGCCGGACAGTCTCGAGTTTTCTATTAAATAAACGCTGTGCTTGTGTCTGGGGAACGATCTCACTCTTGGAAGTATCTTATACATCAAGTGAGCTCGGTAACTTTAAGAGACAGTTTGATTTGAAATCAGTACATCGCGTACAAGTTTGAATCACGCTGGAAGATACAAACAGCGAATCTTTCAAAGAAACGTTTTGCTTCTTATCACCGTTTCATCCGCATGGTTTTGCCGAAGTTGCTTCCTTTAACTCGAAGAGATAATAGGGAAACTTAATTATAAAATTTTACTTTTGGCGAAGAAAGAGAAAGTGCCTTGCTGCACGACCGTACTTCCAATTCGTGGAAGTTCTTCACCCCAAGAAATCCCACAATAACCACAACACTCTCCTCTTCTACATATAATCCGTATTAATGTTTACATCTCTACCAAACCTGGCAAGACTATTCAACGATAACATCAATATTCTCTTAAACTGGAACCGCAGCGATGCATCCCGCATGAATCATCCCTCAATTATCCTCGACGTTCATCAGCGAACTCGCTGCTGTCAACATCAGCCGTTTCGCCAATCACGCGTCACAACTCGATAGAAATCGCAGCGACGATCTCGCCATCCGCGAGAGGCAGTTTGACGTAAGGGCGACGATCTCGCCGGCGGGAATTGCTGCTGACGCGATTGCACGAGCTCGTTCTTAGACTGGAGCTGTACCTGCCGTACGCACCGCTGCCGGGGGGCGGCGGGATCCTCCCGGCGGTGAGCGGCAGCGGTGCCACCGGCGGCTGTCGTCCGGTTCTGCTCGGCGGCGTCGACCTGTCAATGTCGGCGGCGGTGCAGCCGCCGGTCGCCGCGACGCTACCGACGAGCCTGACCGGCCCGAGCGGCCCGATCGCGGCCCACAATTCTCTTCATCACACATCCGGCGGCCTGGCCCTGCCGCTGGGGGCCGCGACGGGACCGCCGGTGATGATGCCGCGTCCGCCGCCGGGCGCGATGCCGCCGCTGGGACCCGCGACCCTGCCGTCGGCTCATCAGGATCCTGAGGATCTCACCGACGCGGCGCCTAACCAGGACGTTCTGCTGGCGCTCCTCGCGAGGAACAAGAATCTGGAAGGTGAGTGAAAGAGCGGGCATGTGACTAGAAAATTCTACGTCGAGAGATAAATTATTTCTTTCATCGAAGCGAATTAATTCGCTTGGACTTACGGAGAGATTATGCTTTCTAGATAATAAATCTGGAAGGGACACGAGCGAGAAAAGCAACGCGTCGATGGGAAAGTTTCCCGTGTCTTTTTAGGGAGATTTTTTTTAGCGAAGAAAATCTTTTCAGGAAGAAAAATGACGTTGTAACGCGAGCATTTATCGCAAGGATTCAAATAAACTATCAAAGATAATTAAATGAAAATATCTACTTTTCTCTCTGGTTGGAAAATTTATTTTGCAGCTAAAGAAGAGGTTTATTTAGGTTGATTGAACAACGTGAAATTTATTATTTATATATATATTATTGTTTATACATATATTAAGTATCTTGTTGAAATACGCAGTAAAATGGTACACGAAGATTTTCTAAAAAAAAAGTGACGTAAAGGGAAGAAGCGATAAAAAGAAAGTTTATAAAATGTAATTATGAAACGCTTAGAATTTTATATAATTCGTTAATCGCGAAACACGACGTATCAGTAAACTGATAGAACGATACGAATCAGGTATTATCAGAGATTATTTTCAGGCAGAGAATCAAGATTATACTAATATAACTTATGCAATACTCGCGCATGTATAGAGAGAGATAGAAAATTATATTGTAGAAAAAGTATAGTACAGTTTTTTTGTTTTTTTTTTTTTTTATTTTTTTAAGTACAAAAATTTCCGCTTTCTTAACACAAAAGAACATATATTTTATGAAAAGAGAACGATATACATTAAAGAAATTATCAGAATGATGTATCGTTGCAGATACATGTTATGTATGACACTCTCTCTTTTTAGAAGTTACCTCGTAAAATTATTATCGAATCAATTATTCAACTTGTTGACACTAGGGAATATAATTCCGGCAATATTTCCATTTACTTGAAATGATTACAAGTTTTAGTAAAATTTTTTATCATAATATACATATATGTAAAACTCAACGTGGAAAGAAACGTAAAAATTCGAGATATATATTTTACAATACAAAAAATATTATATGTATATTAAAATAATCTCTCTTAGCAATTATTTTAATGTATATATTATTGTTGCATGATACATACACTTTATTAACTGATAAATACTTATCTTTATAATACGTACAATTGAACATATCTGAAAAGCACTTTTGTAAAAGTAAACATTATTCTCTTTTTACGACTCGTATTGAACATGAAACGTAAATATCAAATGCATTACCAACACAAATATTAGACTCCATTTAATTATTATCGCTCAGTTTTTCGTTATATTCACTGACTTGGAAACGCATTTGCGGCATTTATTCCCGATAGATGCAAGTGGCAATTGCGACGGCAATTGTATCAGAAACAATTTACATGTGAAAATGTCATGATTAACGGCGAAATTAGTAACAAAATGGTTGACATTTGCACCAATCGTCGAAACTCGATCGCAATTTAGCACCTTCGATTTACGATAGGGTCTTTCTGTTTCTCTCTCTCTCTTTCTCTTTCTCTCTCTCGTTTGATATTAATTTTCGCTCTCAATGACGTTGATATATCTCGTAACATCAGCTTGACTTAAAATTTTCACTTGAACGGTGACCACTTCTCGATAATGTCTTTCCATTAACGATCGATAAGATTAATGTTTCCATCTAAAGAGCCACTATCGCCGTCCGTGCCACTGTCTTATTGCTTTTTCTATCGACACTATAACGTTGTAATTTCTGGAATTACACGATATACATATTTTAGCACAATAATATTGAGTATTTATTATATATTATTATATATTGAAAGATATATCCATTGCGTTAAATGTATAAATATATAACGTGCGCTCAAGATTCTATTTTGTCCGGATAGATTATTTCTATCTTCTTAGAGGCAATATTAATATTATTAGAGTTAATATTATTATTATAACGTTTTATTTAAATTGCGGAATTGTCGTCTATATGTAATGTTAGAATAGACTTTGTCTGAGATTTAATTAACTTCGAAATGTGCCTAAAAATATGAAAGTAAGCCACTTTTTACTTATGTATATAATCAGCTAGAATCAGTTAGAAAAAGAGAGAGAGAAATAATCGATTAATCGACTTACAGTTGCCACGTTGCAAGATTACAATATTATAAACTTTACAAAATACGCCACTCAACTCTGTTTCATGCTTATATAAATATTTATTAATTTTTTTTATTTATAAATCGCACGAAATTGCTTAAATATTTGCTTGAAATATCTCTGACAGAATTTTTGTAATTACTTTATTAGAAAAATCTATATATAAAAATCCACTTTTTATAGTGTCAACTGTATACTAATTTTTAATTCTTGTTGCCTTATGAACGTTGATGCAAAATAAATGTTTGTATCATAAGTATCTAAATCTAAATCATACTTTATCCCGTGTTATATCTCATATAATAATCAAGCAAAGCTTAAGTTTAATTATTAGATAAAGAATAATTTTATTTGTTTTTATATTTCCGAAATTTTTAATTATTTATAATTTGAAAACTATTGGTACCTCAATACATACACACACATTTCTATTAAAAACAATGCATTTGTAAATTAATTCAATCTGTACATTAAAAGAAATGTAAGCGATATCTTATATAATGAGAGAAAGACAATTTAAAACGGATACTTTTGTTCTCAAACATAAATATGTAACATAAGTAGCAGGATATCGTCAATAAATGTTGATGATTAATCAGCGTATCAATTTTAGATTTTAGATATTCACTCGATTTTCGCTCTCGTCCCATTTTAATTATATTCTTGCTTGCCATTGTCATTCTTCTTCTTCTTCTTTGTCACGCGCAGCCCGACTTGTCCTCTTGAGTTATTCATCCAGTCGATCTCGGTGAGTGGAGCAAGGTCGAAGGCTTCCTAAATTATGAACGTCCGCGGCCGGAAGACGATCTCGTGGTTATGCATCGCAGAGTCGACGACCGATTTTCCGAATGAATATTCACGAAGGATTGCGCGAGTTTAGCGATAATTAAGTTTACTACCCGTAAACACAGAGATTCACGTGACCCTATAACCCTTTTACGGTCCAAATACGAGTCGTATTTTCCGCTTGCTACAGACTTATTAACGAGAGATCTGTAACTGTATTAAAACTTTTTTGATTATTAATTAAAGTGACGGTTAACTCAGAGTTTCTCGATATTATGTGAACATTTTTCGCAATTATATATAATCACTTTTAATAAATTTTCTTTTATATAATATTAAAATTTATATCTATATCTTAACATTATTATAAAATTGATATTCGTATATCAAATATAATATTTATTAACTTTATCATACGGAAATTATATTTATTGTAGAATTTTGATTAAATAGAATTGAAAATCTATCTAAAAAAAATGCAAAGCGCATTTTTAGTGTGCAAAATATTCTAATTTTGCGTATAACATTAAATGTGATCGATCTTGAGTTTGACAGGAACTGATTGACTTGTCTCATAGGAACATCGCGTGCAACGTCATCTTCAAACTTAGTAAGATTGATTATTAGCGTGATAATGACGATGCGAGGATTAATATTCATCGTGGATGAACGAATACAAGCAATCGTTGCGCGATCCGGAGAACCGATCAACTTCTGGCCGGCTAAGCGTTTCTGGGTAATAAAGAGAGCGTAATAGTTCGCGGCTCTCCGCTTTTGTTAAAAGGGCGCGGCGAGGGTGGCGGATATTTTAATAAGGTAAGTGCTGCAAGGCCGGTTGCTATGCCATTGGGGCGGTTTAATCATGTAATGTGTTCGGAGGCTCGGCCGTCCCGCAATCGATATACGGTATTGCTTCGGGCACGACGCGGCGCGTTACGTACGACGGGGCTTAAATCCTACAACTAAACCAACCTGGAGCTAAACGTGTCCTGCGTGAGTCGTGTAAGCCGCCCTAAACCTCCTCGACGAAGGCTTCGCAAGGCGAGAGAGCGAGGATCTTGATTTTCGCGGCTCACTGCCCTTGCAAATTGAAGGGAACGTCATCGAGGCAAGACTCGCTGCACATTTTACGTCAATGTCTTATAATCGATTAATCATATGGATGTGATTTTATTAATCAGGCAGTGCAGGCTTTTTATCAAAGCTTCTGCGTAGAAGTGAATGAACGTAGTAAGTGCATAATATTGTCAAATTCATGTTAGAATAGACTTTACTGTATATTTGCATTGATCGTTCGTATCTAAGACTTCATCGATGTTAATTTTAATTGACTCTTTGTCTGTATTTAATTGTAGTTTCAGAAGAAAAAAAAACGCGTAATTAGTTAAATAATAATGCAATTTAAATAACTTTAATAAAATAAGTTTTAATTAAAAAAAAAAAAAAAAAAAAAAACAACTGAACAAAAACGTGGCAGAGACAATAGAGATTTTCTCTTTTCAATATTTTCTAGTGACGGAATATATATTTGCCAAGTTCTATCTCAGAAAAAAACTTGACGGATAATTTCATCATTTTAAATTGCATATTATCTGGTACACACGAGGGAAAGGAGAGAAAATTGCAAAATAAAAAGTTCTTTTTCTTCTTACCTTTTTTTTTTTTTATGGAAAGACTGTCAGAGAATCGTACGTTGACAAGGGGCGAGAAGCTCCAATGACGACGTCAACCCCCTCCCCCCCCCCGAGCAAAATGGTAACCATAGGAAACGGCGGCTCATAGCGAATGGTCGGGACGGGGATGAAAAGAAAATGGCAGACCACCACGGTTACGGGGTAGCGCGTGGTATTCACGTGCTGTGCAGGGGTGGAGGGAAGTAGTCGGTGGGAAAATGAGGATGAAGGTCGGTACCTTTGTTGCCGACGACGGATCGGCTTTGGCACTCTAAATGGGCCGAGAACCTTAAGGTTCCTACTCCGTATAATAGGGCACACTAAGGTACAAACGCACGCAAGCGCGCACAGATACGCGTGCACTCGCGACATACATTTGCGAGTGTGTATGCGTTTTCTTCGTCGTATACGGTGCGTTTGTGAGAGCGAGGAACGTTTCTCCGAGCACTTCGCGGTCGCCAAAGCCGATGATTGGACGAGTTGATCGTATTACGCGGCTGGGAGAAGCTCTTCCCCTGGGACTTAAATTCCTTGCGTCACTTTACGGTGTTCGTAAAGCACGGTTTCTATTTTCTTTTTTCTCATGGAGACGTAGCATAATGTCTTGGCTTATTCATATTTTATGTTCTAAATATTTTTATAAATTGTCCTAATCTGGCAATTAGCAAACCTCGTATAATTGCTTGATACATACTTTAATTAGCTAAATACGAAAGAATGGAGATGATATTTGTATATCGATTACACTTCGCGATGTTCCGGAATATAAAAAAAATACCGGTAACCCTTTTCACGTGCTATAATCGCGGCAATACCTTTTTCCTGCCTACATTTCTCGTGAAAAAAAGTTGTCCGAGTGGAAGGAGAAAATTGCTTTCCAAGTTGAAAGTTCCTGCGGTAACGGGGCGGCTTTGCTATCGTCTTTTTATGACTCGGGCATGAAATCGCCAGATCAGGAAGGCACCGGGCCGAACACTTCCTATATTTTCTTTCGTTTCCTTCGCGCCGCAACTTCGCCCCGAGTGACCACTCGCTGTGATAGATCGGCCTGGTA
Source organism: Formica exsecta (assembly GCF_003651465.1). Classification (NCBI taxonomy): domain Eukaryota; kingdom Metazoa; phylum Arthropoda; class Insecta; order Hymenoptera; family Formicidae; genus Formica; species Formica exsecta. The sequence goes on from NW_021852364.1 coordinate 74,640, forward strand.
ACGTCGTTAACTATCGGTTATCGGCCCTTTATTGCCACAGCCCGTGTCTCTATAAGTCATAATTCGATCACGCCCGCGGAATGAAAGAGAATCAGGAGAATAAGAATGATGAAAGGCACTTGCATATTCTTTTTTGTATTTACGTTAAATTTTATTTAAATAAATTTAATTGTCGTTGTTTAATTATAAACAGGCAATATATAATATTCATAAATATTTTATATCTTCTAACTCTTAAATTCTTAAATTTATATGCTGAAATGTCAGTTGCTAAATCGATAAGTAAGTCGTAAGCAGGAACCTTGACAAAAGGAAAGGTCGACAGCGCGCGTAATGTTTCTCCCTGCTGAAAAACAATTCCCGAGTACTAAAGACACGCGCGTGTTCCACCACCCGCATCGGATTACCGCGTCTCACCCTGGGGAGTATTACGGCATTACGATTTTTTTATCGCGCGTGGCAAACCCGAGGTCAACTCATTTCCGGTTTCGAGTACCGGCTAATCGAGGTTTGATCGATAGCTATCTTTTTTCGAACGGTAAAAAAGAAGACATTTAAAGATAGTCGTGGGATCATTGTGCCGTATCGTAATATGACATCATCTTTTTATATAGGAAAGCAAAAATATTTTTTGCCCATTTGAAAAAGAAAGAGATATTCTCCGGGGAAATTATAATTTTTGAGATAAGAGAGAGAAAGAGAATATTGAACATATCTTTATTCAATTCTTAATTGCATAAATGCAGTTAATTATATGTTCCTGACAATTTAAAAATTTTTAGATTGATTTACATCAAATTTAATATTATAACTCAAAATTAATATATATTTATAGACATTTATTGTATTAGAATAAATATCTATTAGGAAAACGCAGTTCGAATTAGAACATCAATCCGTTATGTCAATGAAGTAGTTACGTCAAGATAAGAACTTTTTTTTTAAGTATGTATGTCATGATTGTGAACAGGCAGAGAGAAATGAACGATTCTTGATAAGATTAAAGTTTTTTTTTTTTTTTGGAACATATCTTTACACATAATCTACCTACTTTCTATCGAGATGAGTAGCCGATATTGCGATAACTCGATAGTAACGGTGTCAAATGATTATCAATGATTTTATAGAAGGTTTTATACTCTCGTAATAATTGTGAGACTTTATATTAAGTCAACTTATCTTGCAAAAATTTATTTGAAAGCTATTTTTAAATTTCATTATCTTTATAATCAAAAAGATTTAATATATGTAAGAGTTTTTTAATAAAATATATAATAAAATAATTAAAATTCTGTAATTGTATAATTTTTTCTTGAATTTATTTATAATAG
>NW_021852364.1:76091-80624 GCF_003651465.1 Formica exsecta
TATATTTTATTTAATTTTTTTTTGAGGCTATACAAATTAAAATTCTATCAAAATAATATTTATTTCAGATTAAATATAGAATAATGTTTTGTCCGCTCTCTTATATATAATATCTAGAGATGTGTTGCGAATCTTTTCATAGCTGTAACCTTTTTTAATTCTCCTTTTGACATTTTAAGTTCTTTTTATTTTATCTTACGGTAGAGTGCTTGAAACCAATTATTACTTTGTTATCTTATAACCGCCTCCAAGCACACGTGTGGAAGATAAAATAAAAAAGCTTTAATCATATATATTTTTTTGCAACAAGTAAGGCTTTCATTAGAAACTTATGCGCTTTTCTTGCATAAGTTATTACATTATTATTATTTATAAAAAAATCGAGTTGTCGGAAATTTTCAGCGCGTATCCTTGTGAATTTAGCGATTCAGACAAAGCATTTTGGATGTAAGCGGCGTGTAATCTGAACTTACACGGCAAACTCCGGGATTGAGTTAGCGTATATACGTGGGAACGCAGACTTGGAGCCTCGGGGTTGTTTTCCTTGGAGGCGTGCTTGCCGATCGTTTATCGCATAGGGTAGGTTTTTCCATGGAGCGTTACATACACAAAGAGAAAGAGAGAAAGGTGGTGCTCACTTCAACGGCGCCACGTGACTCTTGCGGAACAAAGTTCGTCTGTTTGTCGAGAGCGTAATCACATACTCTTTTTCTCTCTCTCTCTCTTTCTTTTACTCTTTTCACAATACACTATTTCCCTTCCGTTGTTGCCACTGGGAGTTTACGCGATCGGAGATTAAGTGGTTCATGATGGGAACTAAATGGTGTTTAGGCTGTGTTAATGTAACCTTACGATTATGTCACCGGCAGAGTTGTGTGAATTCGAAAGGAGACAAGACGAGTATGTTTCACATTTTACTTGAAAATATATTTAGACATGTAAGTTGCAAATAGTTTTATACACTTGACTTTGATCGCTTTCTCGGATAAAAAAAATTATAATCTCTAACATAGATAAATTATAGAAATTACTATCTCGAGGTACCCGAGTAATATAAATTATATCTATAGATTTTAATGTGTAGATTAGTACTTTTATAGATTTGTATCTTATCAATTATCTGTTAAATTTACATAATGCATGTTATCAAACATTTCTTATTATGTATGTATTTTTCATGTGAGCTTCTGTCCGTAAAGTATCGAAATCAATATGGCTGTATTTCGATTAATTCGCGCACAGGTAAGGTTTGATCGATATAATTTAATTAAAAGTTGCCATATTACATTTTGTAGAAATATTATGCCATGTTGGAAAAAAATTCTAAATCAATCTCGATTTTATCCATCGTTGTTATAAAATTACGAAATTGAAAGTTCTAACATTTCCTCTTCTATATAGCCAGAAAAAAAGTGGGAACTTTCTAAGAGAAAAAATTACCTTGCTTCTTCTTATAAATTATCCCTCCGAGAATGTTCGAAAGCTCTTGTCGTATTATACGCAAAGAACTCTCATTAATTTCATTTTTTCTATATTTTGCTCTTTTTTTACAAATCAATTTTGAGTGTAAGTATACGAGAGTTGTACAAAAAGGAAAAAAAGAATAAAGGAATAATGATTTTTTTTTATCCGTTGTTTTAATTCGACGGCGATCTGACAGCGAAAGGTTAACTGCTGTTGCTGGTCGTGTGTTCCAAAAAGCGTGATGCTGCGGTTTTAATGGTCAACGTATATAGTTTCGTAATACATGTAATATAAACTGATTGTGAGAACAAGCAAGTAAAGCTTGGACACATGAATCTTTTTGCGGATTTAATCCATTTATTTTGTGTTACGATCCCCGGTTGACAAAGCGAAACAAAGCCGCGCTTATCGATATTTTTCGGAAATCATTATCACTCAATCGACTTCAAATCGGCCAGCAAATAAAAAAATTTCAGATTTTTAGTTTGATAATATTTTTAAATAATATATTTTGATATATTAATATCAATATTTAAAAGAAGATAAAGCAGGAAAGTCGATACATAAATATCAAGATTAAACAATGCAAATTATTGCTTTTTATTTATTTGAATATTTAAATTAATGTTTATTAGCATTCATTACGTAATATTCGTAACAAAAGAAAGTTTTATAATTAATATTTCAGCAGAATATATAATTTCGTAATTTTGTTATTTTATCCTGCTTCTCAAATAACCCATTCTACACGTTCGCGCGAATATTTATATATTTTTCATTTATAATTAATCAATATTGATATAAATTGTATATGTCAATGGGAGAAATAATTACTCGCAATCGGTGATTTTTATATAATAAATATTCAACGACAAATACATATTTGAGATATTTATTTCCGGCTTGTAAAAGCAACTAAATATTTTAAATAAAATGTTTAATTATAAATTAATCTATAATATTAGTAGAAGTATTAGTAGTATATAAATAATGTATATAAATTGCATAACTCTCAAGTGCAAAAATATATAAATACCGTATAAAATGCGATATGATTACTTCGCGTGAGGAACACGTTAGTAAGATAATTATTTTATGCATGAAATATTTACATGGATTACACTACTAGTACGATAAGAATTATCACATATGTGAATAATCTAATTCGCGCTTGAAGAGAGGCGACGAATCGCAATATCGCCTCGCGACTAAGTGTAATACATGTGCAAAACATCTTAGAATTCGCTCGTAATAGTGGCGAGTTAAATTATTTATGGGCGTAGTATGAGAGAAAGTGCCGGCAAGTTGAAATATTAGTGACACAATGTTCCATAAAAAAGTTATGGCGTCTACAACCGAGATACGAGCGACGTGTACACAGCGTTGTGTCGACGTGCGAATTTCTCGAAATAAAATCTTGCAATAAACAGCAAACCTTAAGACGGCCTTTGATTTTCATAAAATATTTTTTTAATAATATATGCGCGTGTGTGTGTGTGTGCGCGCGCGCGCGCGACAAAGCGCATTTTATATGTGTAACATATAAAAAATTACATTTTAGATCCAATCCGTTTGCAGAAGCATATTGAAGATTAGTTGAATTATTTTCTTAAAATCTTAATTTTTTTTATTATCATTTTAATATTGTATAAATTAAAATGAGTAAGCAATATTTTTTGAATTATTTTAATGAGACATTTATTTTTATTTTTTTACAAGTGCTTTGAAAGATCGCATTTGATTTTAAATTTATTATTTTAATTAGAGTTTTAAAGGGAAAATATTTTTGGGTTGATCAGTCAAAATTCAATCTTACATTTTGTTTTCTTTTGTTTTAGAACGGAGGATCAAAACACCAAGCTGTTTTACTATCAAGGAAGAATGTGAGTGCTTTTGTTTTATTTTACTTTTTTATGTTGCTTTTTAGGGTGAAATTTTTTAAAAATATTTTAAGGCCTAAACTAAACGTTAAAACGGTTGTAATTTTAATCTATTTGATTGCGTGAATTTAATTTTGACGTTATAAGAAAAAAAGATTGATCTTATACCGTGCCTCCTGCGATTAGTTATTATTAAAAGAAATACATAAATGTAAAGACAGGATCTGCGGCTCAAAACTTGAATACATATTATACTGAAATTATACTGCTTTTATCTAAATATCAAAGACGATCCTTTCATGAGAAAGGGATAAGATTGGACATTGAAAATTGGGCGAAAGATAAACTGCACTCAGGGAAGTCCAAGAGTCAATTTGTAAACGAGAAAGCTCGAATGATGGTATCAATCCTTGAAGTAGTCTGTGCGAAAAGGGTCACAAAACACTGCGAAACACTCGACTCTGTCCCATATGTTATCCAGAACATGTTCAACTTCGATCTCCACTGCGACAGTTGGTCGCAGGACACCATTGTCGATTATAAGTTACATCTCGAGAGTTTTATTGTCCATCGACATCGATACCGTCGTCCACTTCAAAGTATAGCATGTACTTATCCTGAATGCGGGCAATTATATGCGCCTATTTTTATTCGAGATATGCGTATAAAAATATAGATATAAAGAAGATGCTTTATTTTTCCACAGCTTATAACTCAAAAGATATTGATATCTGATCGCATTTTTATAAAAACAGAGATGGTCTCGAGGTTAAAAAAAGGCATTTCGTCTGATGTATTCAATATGCAAAAGTAGAGGAAAGTAACAGTCGCGCTTACGAAGTAATCCTTCATCCTTCGTCGGAGAAACACGCGCGTGTCAATCCCTCCCCGTCCTCGGCATACAGGGTGGTACATATTCATCGGAGCACATGGCGCGACGAGAGAGAGAGCGGGGCACCAGTTGTCCCGGCACGTTCCTGGCACGTGGCCGGTCACGTGGCCGTACTGACGAGTGGATTGTTCATTCCGACGTCTCTCGTGTGCGCCGATGTACGAGGATCGCCTTCCCGCTGGGTTTGTTGCCGATTTTCGTGGGCTGCCCGTTAATTGGAAAGAATCGATTAGATGGCTTCGCGGCGGACTTTACAGCTTGCTCGAACGACCTTTGGCGGTGGACTTTTTTTTTTTT